>NC_056745.1:1165994488-1166186988 GCF_019279795.1 Protopterus annectens
GTAAAACTTGTCACTATGACCCTGACCAAGTAAACTCTCCCTATTGTTCATTGTTCACTGTGAGATAGATTATAACCTTGATACTCTTTCAGCCCTGGTTTGATATGATCCATCTCTTAGCAACCTCTCTGATATCTTTTGTAAATAGGTATAACTTTACATCAAATTAATTTACTCCATCTTCTCCCTGTACACCTCCCCCATTCTTAATGTAACTGTCATGTAACTCCCTGCCTCAGTCTTTTGAAATAACCATCAAATCATTCCAATAATTTTCATTTTAATATGCCTATTAACAACCATTGATTTGGCCTACCTTAGTGCCTCCTCAGAATAACTGTAGCAATGGGTTGGGAGGGTGGCCAAATGCTTAAGGTGTTTGCCTTATAAACACAAGGTACAGGATTTGAGTCTCACAGGGGATAATTGGCTAGGCTTAAAATGGCTCGGAAGGGCAGTTAGCCTAGTACTAATCTATGAACCTATGAACCTATGAATATTAAGGAGGTTTTAGGTGATCATCTTGTTTGTACAATTTTGGGGTTAGAAAGGACTCACTCTCTTTTCTTTGGTAAATAAAGGTAAGCCAAATGTTTATTTTCAGATAAATGTATACTGATCATTTCTCGCACATAATGCTGTCTTAGTCTCACTGGAATTTACATGGAGTAAAATGGGTTTATGATGTGTGAATAAAGTTATGAGGACAATGCAAATGACATGTTTAAGGACAAAGTAAATGACATAAGGAAAGTGGGTAAAGCAGGAAAAGCTAAATTGCTTTAGTTATACAGGGGATAGATAGACATAATCTACCATCTGTACAAGATTCATGGCAGCTACTGTCTAGTGTCATTTGTGAACAGGCTCAAGCTTATTTATAACTGTCTGCAACTTCTGGCCATCCTGGGGAAGTGTACAGTGTATCTTATTATGCCATGTATTTTTAGAGTACATAGAATGCTGTTATATTAAATTTGAACTGCCGACCAAGATCTGAAGGGCACACAGCATCACAGCATGGAAGCTTGTATGGCCACTAAAGTGCATAGTAAGCTGTTTTGAGGGTATGAGGGGGATGTTTACAGTTTAACCATAGGGTGTAGTTAAGATCTAAACACAGGGAGACATAAGATCGCAAGGTCTACCACAGTGTTCAAGCCTTAAGGCAAATGAGGAACACTGATTCTATAATATTAGGTTGAAATTTTGCATCCCCTTTCCAATCATCTAGGTTTCTTTCATAAATTTCGAAGGTAGAAGACTTCTATATACTAATTGGTGTGTTATTCTATAATATGGCCATATAATTTGTAATAAACAAATACCTTAATCTGTATTTACATATATGCATTTGAAATTTCATATTGTCATGCCACAAGACCTTATTGTTCTTATAAATCTTCATATTAAAAAAATTTGTTATGTAACACGACAGGTTTTATATACTAACATTAATTTCCCTTATATACCTATAACTTATGGAATAAAGATTCAAAACTTTACACCTATTTCTCTAATATATTCTCTAACTGCCCCCTACTTTTTTAGTGAATCTACGTTGTATGCACTTTAGAACTTTAATCTGGTTCTTAGTATAGATACAAAATGTACTGTTGTTCTCTATAATTGGTGTTATATAGGTCTTGAAAACAATAGTCAACCGCTCCTTATCCCTAATTCCTCAATAAATAATCCATTACTTTCATGGCTTTAATAATTATATTATTTTAAAAGAAAAATCTGAAGGCATACTAATACCCAAGTCATTATAATAGCATATCTCTTTAAGAGCAGTGCTATATAATAGCACTAGAATCCTTGATATTTTTGTCTGAAATACATAATATGACATTTATCCAAACTAAATTTTAATCATTTGAGAGACGCCTAAGCTCCCAGTAGCTTCATACAAGCATTAAACTATTCAAAATATTTATAATTTTGTATCACAAATCCAGTCTTACAGTCATCAGCATATTTATAGGTCCAAAGATGTCTACTTCAAGGCATTGTTAAGAAAACTATGTTAAACAATACAGGACTTAGACAGATCCCTGAGGAACAGACAGACTCCACGTGGGCCAGCAGAGTAATCCAGGCTGCAGAGAGCTGAATAAGCGACTTTTCTTGATACTAAGTATATTTTTTGTTGCTTTCCACATCTGAATACCTAGCAACTGTATTTCGCCTGCCTTTCTGTTACATTGAAGCTGTTTTTACTGCATTTAACTTAATATTGCACTTGGAATCCTTGTTTGTTACTATTTGACTGTATTTGTAGCAAATTCTTCTGTGTAAGCTGTAGTAGCTGATTCATAGCATTTATAAGTGTTTGCTGTACCTGTTTCTGCCTGTTTTGTGAAAAAAAGAAAAAAAGAAAAAATATCTCTTGTTTTTCCTGCTTTACTAGTTTAGTCCAGTTTCAGAGTTGCTGATTCCTGGGCTTTGGTTGTAGTTCCTGTGTACTGTTTCCTTGCCTTATTTGGGGAAGGGAAGCTACCTTGCTTTCCTGCTTTACTAGTTTAGTCCAGTTTCAGAGTTGCTGATTCCTGGGCTTTGGTTGTAGTTCCTGTGTACTGTTTCCTTGCCTTATTTGGGGGAAGGGAAGCTACCTTGCTTACCAGTGGGAGTGGGAAGCATTGAGCTGCCTTTTGTCCAGTTTTGTGAGGTTTCAGCCAGTAACTAGTAGTTTATTGGTCGTTTTGGGCCAGTTTCTAGCTTTTTCCAGCCCCCTGGTATAAAACGCGCTAAACGCGCGTTAGCGCGATTTAGAGCGGAGCTGCCACTGTTGCACACTAGGGCAGTGCCGGTTAAGCAGGTTTAAACTATTCGGGCTACCTAAAGTCCACTCTTCAAATTTTCCCATAAAACTACCTTCCTCGAACTATACTACTGATCAAATCAGCGTATCCTATAACTAAAAAGATCAACTCTACTTGACTCCAAGTAGACTATTCTCTATCTATTAAACCTAGCACTTGCTCCTACAGTACTTATTACCTTGATACGGCACTCTTGTCATAGATAGTACCCCAAAAAGGCAACCCCCCATTTCTCGGTCACCCACGTCCCCCGGAATCTTTTTTTAAAGTTTTTCGTCTACCCTTCTAGCATGTCGAGGGATCAGTTGCTAGTGTCCTCTCCTGCTCAGCTGATGAACCTGGGAATATTGAGGCAATGTTTCAATTGCCTCATGTACACAGACAACCCTTTCCTCCTCCCACAAAACACAAATACATGCGAGAGATGCAACTATACGGCCAAACTGGAGGCTGAGCTCTCTCAACATAGGACTGGCAAGACCAGTCAGGAGGAGAAGGTTACCACACACACTATAGACCCAGTCTCACATAGTACCATTACAACCTCAAATCATACACATAAACACACAAAGACATACTCAGAGGCTCTGATCAAAAATCTACCAAAACAGCAGAGGCCACCAAAGCAGACACCCAAACAACCACCACCTCAGAACACAACACCCGCAATACATAGACCTCACAGTCAGAGTGTCAAACAGTCACAGCCCTTAAGGCCAAACACAATGCCAGACACACTAGTCATTGGTGACTCCATAGTCAGACACACTGATGTCCCGCTCACCAGACTGAGTAAGGAGAAGGTCACAGTAAGCTGCCTGTCGGGCGCTAGAATCTGCCACATAACGCAAGCACTCAGGTCTCTCAACAGCAGGTACAAATATGACTCAGTCATTGTCCACGCTGGTGTAAATGACCTGAGACGTACCTCCTTGGACTACATGAAAAGAGACATTGAGGAGCTCTCTGATTATGTAGCCCAGGCAGGTATGACCCTGACCTTGAGCAGTATCCTACCTTCACCAAGAATGATGCCACAATACAGAGATAAGATGATCAGCTTTAACAATTGGCTTAAACACTGGTGTCATTCAAAGGGGATCCAGTATCTGTCTGCCTGGGATGACATGCTGGACAAGCCATGCTGCTTCGCAAGGGACGGCTTGCACCTGTCACCCCTGGGATTCCGGATATTGGCAAAGGCTCTTGCCACCCCATAGTGCCTTTTTAGGCAAGGCTCAAATTCTAAACCTACCACCCTAGAACACAAAAAGGAAAAAACTAAGGGTAATGCTGCTCAATGCCAGAAGTCTAAATCTCAAAATGCACGCACTCGAGGCCCTTCTCAGTATGGAGAACATCGATGTCTGTGCTATGACAGAAACCTGGTTCAAGGCTCCTGAGAGCACCCCAGCGCTATCAGGTTTTACCTCATATCATGCGTTCCGGCCCCAAAATCCGGACAATACCAAGAAAGGAGGGGGGGTATCCATATTCATCAAGGACATCCACACCTCAAGACTGGTGGCAACGCACGATGCATCGGAGACCATCCAGGTGCAATTAACCATAGGCAAGACTGCTCTGCAAATTGTAGCATGTTACAGGCCACCCTCACAAACTCAGGAAACTCACATGGCCTTCCTGAAAACACTAGAGGGGATAAATGTATCACCAAACACCATCATACTAGGTGACTTCAATTACCCTAATATAGACTGGGAACACTACTCAAGCCCAAACACCCTAGCCCAAAAGTTCCTGGAATTCATAAACTCAAATGCCATGGAACAACTAGTCACCATCCCCACAAGAGGAGATAACATACTTGATCTCATCATCACGAACATGGGAGCACAATGTTCAACACCGGAAGTATACCCCTCACTGGTGAGATCAGATCACAAACTAATCTCGCTGGAGGTCCTCATCCCACCCCACCTGAAATAAAAAGACCACAGTAAAGAACTTCTCAAAAGCCGACTTCACACTTCTAAAGACTAGTGTGGTCTCCTTTCAGGCCCCGAGCCGGAAAACAATACTCAAGCCGCTGAATCACTTACAAACGCCTTCTACCAGCACCTGCAGGACTGCATGGATAAGGCAATCCCAAGCAAAACAAAGACTCTTTGTACCAAAGGCAAGCGTCCAGTCTGGTGGACCCCAGCCATAAACAAACTCTACAACAAAAGGAGGAAGCTACTACAAGATAGAGCAAAATCCTTAAAAGGTAAGACACCCTTGATCACTATAAGTAAAAACTAAGAGCTCTCATAAAATCATCCAAAGCAAATTTCGAGAGAAAAATAGCTAAAGACTCAAAAGACAATCATAAGGCCTTCTTTAGCTATGTTAGAAACCTAGGAGGAAACTCCCAGATATGCTCAGAACTAGTTCAAAATGATGTGAAGATTACTGATCCTACAGACATTGCCAACATACTGGCTGACAGGTTCAGTGCAAACTTCTCCCCTCCCCAAAAGGAGAGATATCTATACCAAATGAGTGCAGCCCCCAAACATCTCCAGCGCCCAAGTGAGAACTGCTCTCTCCAAAGCAAAAACACAGCATCCATGGGACCCGATGGTGTCCCCGGCTGTGTGCTCCACGAACTCAATGAGGAATTAAACCCACAGCTAGGACAGCTGTTTAATCAAAGTCTTACCTCTGGATACGCACCAGGAGTGGCGCACTGCAACTGTGGTCCCACTTCACAAAGGCGGTGCCTCCACAGATCCTGGAAATTACCGGCCCATTAGCTTGACAAGCCTTATCTGCAAAGCCATGGAGAGGATCATAATGGACATCATAAATAAAGACATAGGGAATTTGCAGACTTTGGATCCAACCCAGTTTGGCTTTGTCAAAGGCAGATCATGCCTTTTAAACTTGGTTGACTTTTCGAAACAGTCACCAAAGCCATTGATGAGGGAAAGGCAGTCCATACAGCCTACCTCGATCTGGCTAAGGCCTTCGATACAATACCCCACTCGGGTATCATTGAAAAACTCATCAGCTTAAATGTTAACCCATACATCACAAGATGGGTTGCAAACTGGCTGAGTGACAGAACCCACAGGGTCAGAGTTGCTGGCGCCATGTCAGACTCAAAGCCTGTCACAAGTGGTGTCCCACAGGGCTCAGTCTTGGGCCCACTCTTGTTTGGCATCTACTTTTCCGAAGTACAAACAAACACAGGAGGGTTATGGCTGACAAAGTTTGCAGATGACTGCAAACTGGGCGCCATAGTAGAAAACACATCTGACACAGATATCCTTCAGAAGGGTCTCACAGAAACGGATAACTGGTGCCAGAGCCACGGCCTAAAGTTAAATGCCAAAAAATGCATAGTCATACCCTTCGGGAAAAACAAGGTTACCCCTAGCTACCAAATAGGTGGCAATCCACTGAGCACAGAAGAAGTTATCAGGGACCTGGGGACCCAGGTTGATAGTAGTCTGTCATTCGACACCCATGTAGCTAAAGTAGTTAGGAAGTCCTTCTACATTGCCCACCTTATCATGAAGGGATTCTCATCTAGATCAAGGGAGGTCATAGTCTCCCTTTACTCATCACTCATCAGACCAATGATTGAGTACAATGCCCCATTCGGAATGTATCTGACCCGACACTTGCAGCAGCTGGAGAGGCCACAAAAGTTCCTCACCAAAAGGATAAAGGGTCTCAAAAATCTGTCCTATGCTGCCCGACTGAAAGAACTCCAGCTCTATTCAGTCGCCACCGCTTGCTCAGAGGTGACCTTTGCCTAACATACAAGGCCATGTCAAACCCAGATTTGATGAATATGCTTCACCTCAAAAATCTAGATCCATCAGAGCCACAAGGGCGGGAGACTTAAACCTCGACACGGCTATTAATAGGACGTGCTGGAGGGATAGATTCATCACCCAAAGACTCCCTATGCTGTGGAACAAAATCCCGGTACATGTGAGGCAGAGCACCTCGCTGGCCTTGTTCAAGAGAAATCTTGACCAATGGATGGGAGATCGCAGATATACCCCAGGAATTACCTCAGTGTCACTGCTCGACAGAGGCACAGCAAAATAATGGGTATAGTTCCCCATACTAAAGGGGTGGCGTAAGCCACAAAACAATGGGCTAGGCTTATAAATGCCCTCGGGCAGATAGCCTAGTATGAACCTATGAACCTATGAACCTATGAACAGCAATCAACATTGTAAAATGACTGGGTAATATATTTCAGAATGTTACACATTGTTTCCAATTCTTCAACCACACACAGATCAAAAGCTTCAATAATCCGATCATACAAACTAATCAAATTACTAAGGGTAGA
Source organism: Protopterus annectens (assembly GCF_019279795.1). Lineage (NCBI taxonomy): Eukaryota > Metazoa > Chordata > Ceratodontiformes > Protopteridae > Protopterus > Protopterus annectens. The sequence continues at coordinate 1,166,001,632 of NC_056745.1, forward strand.
TCTTCCTTACCAAATCCATGTTGATTAATGTCAGTAACCCCACTATGAGTATATCTTATATTTCCTTAACTCAGCAAAACATCTCTCAAAACATTTGCTGATAACTGAAGTTAAGTCAAGAGATCTGTAATTATTCATTTCCACTTTATCTCTCACTTTGATTGAAGGTGTAATATTTTAGATTTTCCATGATCTTGCTACAATTCCAGTTACTAATAATGTATTGAAAATGTTTAACAATAAAGGTATAATAGTATTTTAATATAAACAAGGATTGACCCTGGGATCAAGCCTGGATCCATAAAAGTAGAACTACGATTTTATTCAAGGTCTGTTTTACCATAATAATAATAATTTTAGGGCACTGTCCTTCAATTAAAATAGTAGGTGCAATATTATCAATGTTATATTTACAAGTAGTAGCAAAGAATATGCTAAACATGCCAGCAATAATATCTGCATCTGACACTTGAGAACCATCAGTTCTTATACAATTAGACAGTGTAGAATTATTAAAGGAGTTGACATATTTATAGAAATGCTTTTTTACATGAGTATTACTAACATTAATAAAATTATTTTATTCATGTTTATTGGATTTTTTTGCAAAGGTTATGCTTTCTTTTTCTTAGTTAATTTTCTATTCCACCAGATAGGATAATGTGCCTTACTTCTTCTTCTTTTGGCTTTTTCCCAGTTAGGGGTCGCCACAGCAGATCACCTGTCCAGTCAAGATTGTCAGTGGAGCTTTACAGTGTCGAGTTGCCAGCCCGGTGCCCAACCTTCCACAGAAGGCGCACACACGCACGCACTCACACCTAGGGGCAATTTAGAGGGTCCAATCCACCTACAGCATGTCTTTGGGGTGTGGGAGGAAACCGGAGCACCTGGAGGAAACTCACATGACCACAGGGAGGACATGCAGACTCCGCACAGAAGGCACCCCAGATGAGGATCGAACCAGAGAACCTCTTGCTGTGAGGCAGCAATGGTAACTGCTGCACCACAGTGGCCACCCCAGGATAATGTGCCTTGCTATTAATATCATATTAATCTGGGTCTATATCAGTTGAGTGAAAACCCTATTACGCGAATACGAATACATCAAACCATATTGCGCAAAGTACACAAACCTTGAACGTCCAAAACCGTGAATTCCGAAATGTCGATTTGTTTTGATTGGCCCGTCTCTGGTATAGCTCTGTAAGGTAAGTGTGCAATAGATAGGAATTTAGGGTTAGGATTTGGGTTAAGGTAAGTGCATTGATAGGTAATGTATGTAAGATTTAGTGTAGTGTTACATGTAGGGTTTTTTAAGTGTATGTATGTGTGTTATTTATTTTGTTTGGGTGTATGTCTGTAGGGGATGTGTGCGGTAGTTAAGGACCTTAGGATTAGGGAGGGGTTAAGGATAGTGCATAGATAGTTGTGTATGTGGGGTTTAGTGTAGTGTTGGAAGTAGGGTTTTGTTAAATGTATGTATGTGGATTATTTATTTTGTTTGGGTGTATGTCTGTAGGGTTTGGTTAATGTATGTATGTGGTTTATTTATTTTGTTTGGGTAGGTACTAAGTAGCGGGTGGTGGTGTTGGCCGACTATGATAGTTCGATATTTTATTTTTCTTGGTTTAGTGCGTTCAACATTTTCGCGGTTTGAGGTATAGGGGTTGATGTTTAAGTATTCACGTAAAGGGGTTTTCGCTCAACTATTAATCTTACTATTAATATCATATTTTGTAGATAATACACTATCAGTCAAAATATCTTCAAATATCTTATATATCCATTTTCCACATAATTCAAAGATGAAACTGCTGACCAGTTAGTATATGCAAACTTTCTCTCCAGAAGATCATAATGAAGCCTCTGTAGATTAAGCTTATTTGGTTTATAGTTCCAGTTATTAATTACAGAGATATTAAGATCAAAAGTTAATGATGAATGGTCAGAATAATTAGGTGGGGAACCAATCATTAAAGTTCCAACATTTTCAGGATTAGTAGTAAAAAACAAATCTAAAATGTTGTTACTTCTAGTCCCTTCAGAGACCAACTGAGTTGTATTAAGAAAATTTATCATATTAATAAATTCACTTTCAAATGCTAAATTCATAGTATTATAAGTCCATGATATATGAGGGTAATTAAAATTTCCCAGGAGTATGGTATGTTTATTATAAAGATATCTATCAAGTTCTTTTATATAATCCTAGTGAGTGGAATTATTCACAGATGGGGTATGATAACTTACTATTGCATGCATTTCTTTATTACTTATAACAATGTTAATCTGTACTACAATAGTTTCTATGTCTTTCAAAATTTTAAAGAGTACTGAAGGAACTGAGTCATGAATCCAAAGGGTTATTCCACCCTCCCTTATGATTCTGTTTCAGACATTCATACTTAATGAAATCCTTAATGTTATAATCTTCTGAATTCCAATATTCAACAACTACTATTTAATTTGTAATCATCATAAATATCACCTAAACAAGCTCTTTAAATTTATTTCCTAGGCTGTGGGCATTACAGTAATAGAATTTAATAGTTCTGTCAGAACCAGCAATTGTAAACTTCTCATTTTTGTTGTAGTCAACTCTAAGAAACTATTCATATATTGTGATATCTTGCCAGCCAAATAAGAGACATTATACCTGTCTAGAGAAAATCTAAGCATTAGGGCATATCACAATTTCATACACACATACACAAATTCACACACATTCTCACATCGGTGTGCCTCCTGCATAAACAACACTGACAGATTTGTGTGTGTGTGTGTGTGTGTGTGTGTGTGTGTGTGTGTGTGTGTGTGTGTGTGTGTGTGTGTGTGCGTGTAATTTCACTGTACTTTTTTGAAGTTTTGAAAGAATGAGTGTATTGCTATCACGTCTTGGTTAGGTTACATTTGCAGTCTACTGACATTAACAAGAAATGCTAATACATTTCATATTTCTGCCTGATATGGATTTGGTTGCAGTATTGTACTGAAGTACTTTAGTCCTTATATTTTTACCATTTGTAAATATGTCTGTAATTACATATAATAATGAAATCAGTTGAAGACAGAATAATGCATTTATTACTTGTCATTTATTTTGCTTTGGTTGCAGTATTCTACGTAAAGCACTGTAGGCCTTCTATTACCATTTTGTATAAATAATCTTGTAGTTATATAAATTCTTCTTCTTTCAGCTTTTTCCCGGTTAGGGGTCACCACAGCGGATCACCTGTCCGCTCATGATTGGCAGTGGAGTTTTACGGTGTCGAGTTGCCAGCCCGGCACCCAACCTTCCACAGAAGGCACACACATGCATGCACTCATGCCTAGGGCCAATTTAGAGTATCCAATCGACCTACAGCATGTCTTTGGGATGTGGGAGGAAACTGGAGCACCCGGAGGAAACCCACGTGACCACATGGAGGACATGCAGACTCTGCACAGAAGGCACCCCAGCCAAGGATTGAACCAGAGAACCTCTTGCTGTGAGGTGGCAATGCTAACCATTGCACCACCGTGGCCGCCCTGCAGTTATATATAGTAACAAAATCAATTAAAGACAGCAAAATGCATTTATTTCTTGTCATTTCTTTTTGATTTGGTTGCAAAACTGTCCTCCTCAAGGCACTTTAGGTCTTCTATTACCATTATTTGTAAATACTCTTGCTAGGGTAATACAGGCTTTGAATGAAATTTTGTGGCAATCCATATACTTTTTTTGGTTTGCTTTTAAGTGCATATATTTATATACACAAATAAATAGTTGCAAGTGCACTCATACAGCTGTATGTCTATATGCATACACTTTATTTACTCGTATGTATAATTTGTGCTTATATAGACAATTATGTTATCACATAAACATTCCATATATTTGTATGTAGATGCAATTGATTGAAATGCTTTTGATCAGTCTGTTTACCTCTGTAATCTTCATGCAATCTATGTTTGTATATTAATATTTGTGTAATCTGTATGAGGTGCTTTTCTCCCCAGGACTCCATTGAAAACGGGTTCTTCAGGCCCAATGGACTATCCTGGTTAAACAACTGCAAATAAATAAATAAAATAAAATAAAAATTGAATGTGCAGATATATATTTTTGCATTATAATAATAACATTATAATCACATATTTACAGTTACACATATTTCTTCTACCAAATACCTTTAATTCTACCACTTTATTATAGTTTACTTTTAAATTTATGTTTAACATGACCAAAACAACAAAAAAAACTTACTATAGAACTATGGCCTTTTTGTCATTCCCTGATCAACCCACTCAGCCAGCTGGTTGGACCTAAGTTTTTGTAGGTCATCATACCTACATTTGCACAGAGGGCCAAAGCCGGTGGTCATTATCAGAGAAGACAGGTGCTCACTCAGTACCTGACAAATGTCAATTTTTTGCCAGAAAGACCATCTAAATATTACCTGGATCTTATCAAGGTATGAATCACTCAGAAGGCAGAGCATAATTTTGGTCTGTTTGTCAAACCAGTTCAGAGTGAGGCCTTGTACCTGCACAGGGGCTGCCATCATTCAAAGTGCCAGTACCAGAATTAAAAAAACATGAAAATGTTTCTGGTTCACAGGTTTATTACCACTCCTCTGGAGTGTAACATCATCCTAACCAAAACCCAGTTAACCAGCAGGGTTATTAGACTTGGTACTGTTATTATTGTCAAATTTAGTTTGACCAATATGCTTTGCCATTGACATATTTTTTAAGGAATACATTCACATTTCATTTATATGGTGGCTAAATAACATTAATAAAATCATTACTTTTTTATCTCACTTACAATTGATACTTCTGCAGTGAACTGGTTTTGCTACCTTTTCAGAGTGTTGCCCTCAATGTCATTTATGCATTCCACATGCAGTATAGCAGCAGTATTAATGTTTTTTTTTTTTTTTAGAGGGGGAGGCTTTTTGTAGAAGTTAATATTCATGTGTATGTGTGAGCACCAACTTTTAGTAAATGCTGAGTTCTTTGAGGTGATAAGATGTGTCAGATGATGTTTTATGGGTTGGAATTATGCTTCATGGTTGTGCAGACTCACATGCATATGCTTCTATTTTGTCTTTTCTAATCCAGGTCAGCTTAGAGAATAATTGCGATTATCCTCACATTCTTGAGCATTCTGGGAATTGCTGAGGAATGCTGCAGACTCTGCCCTTATCCTCAACCTGTGCACATGAATCTGAGGCCACTTTCACAAGTAGCTAAGAACTAGTTACACAAAAAAGTTGCCTTACACCTTCCTGTATTACTGTGATTCATAATGATAAGTGCAAGAGGGCCTAATTTGCATACAAAATGCATAAATGACCGTGAACTGTGAATACATTTAACACTATTGTATTAACTTGCAGTTACTTGATGATGTAGGTGGCAAATGGCTTAGGAAACCACTGACATTTGAAAGTAAGCAAGAATAGTAGAAAAATATGCCAGTTAATATGAAACAGTTCAAAATTATGTAAAACTTCTGAGTTCACTTAAAGAAATGTTTTCTTTACTGGTATGATGAGCATATTATAATGGCTTAATTGAATACTGTAAAGCTGTCATTTGTAAATGGAAAATCATTATAGCAGTAGTACTGGAAACAATTAGTGATCACTGAGAAAATAATTTATTTTGGTGTAATTTACTGAGTGTGCGAAAATGTTAGACATGCAGTAACTTAATTGTGAAGTACTAAAGTGGAAAGGTTGTTTTGTTGGCTCAACATTCATGTATAGGCTGGGGGGCCTTCTGTGTGGAGTCTGCATGTCCTTCCTGTGGTCGCGTGAGTTTCCTCCAGGTGCTCTGGTTTCCTCCCACATCCCAAAGACATGCAGTAGGTGGATTGGACACTCTAAATTGGCCCTAGGTGTGAGTGTGTGCATGTGTGTGTGCCTTCTGTGGAAGGTTGGGTGCCGGGCTGGCAACTCGACACTGTAAAACTCCACTGCCAATCATGAGCAGACAGATGATCCGCTGTGGTGACCCCTAACTGGGAAAAGCCGAAAGAAGAAGAAGAAGACTCTTCTCAATGGGGACTTCATTTTGAGACACACAGGTACCCCACTCACCATGTTAAACAAGGAGAAGATAAAGGCTAGCCAGGATCCACAATATCATGCATGCAGTCAAGTCACTGCACCCCAGGTACCAATATGATTCTATCATAGTCAACCTGGGTGTAAGTGACCTAAGATCTACCTCACTGGACTATGGGAAAAGAGACATTAATGAATCTCTCAAAATATGTGTTACAGATAGGTATGAGGCTTGCATTGACCAGCATTCTACCTTCACCAAGGAACATCAAAAAGCCTAGCTGTTATAATCCACCTTTACTTAATACCCTCCATGTTTTTGCAAAAGCTTGTGAAAACTACTTTAATTATATGATGGGTAGGAAGCCTAAGGTTAATAAAGTTAATCTTAATACTAACAAGCAAAAGGCATTAACAGCACTCAAAGAAGCTAGGTATCTTGGGTTCATGAAGGCAGATAAGGGATGGGCAATGGTGATTATGGATGAGTCCAGATATGAGAAAGATATGTTGAACATGTTAAAAGATGGTAGTTATGGGAAGGTTCATAAAAATTTAGTTGTGCAAAGTTTCAGTGAAATTGACAAATATTTGCTTGACCTTATCAACAGAGGGTATTTGAAATGACAGTTTTTTTGATTATGGTAGAGCAACCTCAATTGGGACGAATATTTGGTATTCCCAAAATCCATAAGGATGATAAAAATCCACCATTCTGACCAATAGTGTCTTGCCCAAAGCACAAAAGAGTAACCATTTAAAGTTAACTTGTCTTGCCCAAAGCACAAAAGAGTAACCATTTAAAGTTATCTTGACCAAGTTTTGAACCCTTTAGTGCGAAAAAGTCCCTTTTATTTAAGAGATTCTTGGGACTATCTTAATTCAATAAAAAACTATGTCTTTACAGTTGAAGAAACTTTTATATGCACTATTGATGTAGTAGCTTTATATGTTAGTATTGCTCAAATTGAAGGTATAGAATTTGTTAAAAAAAAATCTCACCAGTTTTTGTGGATCTGATATAGTTTCCATCAATATTGTGGGGTCCTTACTTGATATGATGTTAAAAAAAGTTACCCACCAATGAACTTTGGATGTAACTATGGGTGCAAAAGTTGCACCCACTTTCACCAATCTTGTTTTGTGTTAGGGGTGGGAGTCAACCTTTTGAATAATTTGAAATCCTTCCATTTTATCACCTTTTACTGACATTGAATAGATGATTTATTTTTTATCTGGAAAGGAAGTGAGAATTCTTTTAAAGACTTCATTAATCAAATATAAGAAAGTATTTCTTGGCCCTCCTTCACCTTAAGTGGACTAGGTAAAGTAGTCAATTTCTTGGATGTTACAATTGAAATTGACATAGACAAACATCAATTTAAAAACTCTGTGTTTACAAAGAAAAATTTCAGAAACAACTATTTACACTTTTGTAGCAACCATCCCAAATTTATGAAACTCAATACTTTTGGGGGACAACTCATTAGAGCTAGCTGTCTAATCAGTGAAGATGACAAAGTTTATGCTGAAGTGGATTATATTAAAATTTTATTTCTTTGTAGAGATTATCCAATAATTGAGTTGGAAAAGATAACTGGAGCAGTGAGTGACCAGCAGTTTGTAAAGTTTTTTCCTATTCATGCCAAGGGAATGAAGATGAAAGACCAGTTGAGTACGATTGTATTAGACAAAACTTTGGCATTTCATTTAACCATGCTTCTGATTGCTATGCTGTTAAAAATATTATTCAAAATAACTGGAAGATTATACAGGGGAATCAGGACTTGGTCCAGATTTTGGGTAATTGCCCCCAGTTTTGTTTTTAAGGAATGTTCAAACCTTAAAAATTTGTTAGAACAAGATGTAGGAAGAGACACTAAAATGCTTCATTCAGTAGTAGGAACTTTTAGCTGTGCTTATAATAAGCAATGCCATTTTATTAGCAATGTCAGTACAGTCTTTTTAAAACATCTGAATTTTACATTACTAGCTAAGAGTAAATATAACTGTTGGAGTGCTAACATTGTTTATTTGGCTTTGTGCTGTTCTTGTGACAGCTATTATGTTGGTAAAAGTATGAGAGAACTTGGAATTTGGATTAGAGAACCCTGCAAAGCAATTAAAGACAAAAAAGCTAACAATGCTCTAGCTAAGTACAGCTTAGTTTGTCAGTATTTTTTAAAAAAATGTTTTGTTTTAGAGCAAGTAAACACCAGTAGGTTCACAAATTGGAGTAATGACTTTCTTGAAGCTTGGGAGCTTAGATGACAGATTTTGCTTAGGGCAGACAAGGTTCCTGGTGTGAATGAAAGTATCAATATTAAGTATCTATTGAAATACAAGGTTGTTTAAAGTATTCTTCAACAGTTACTTAATAAGTGTTCTTATTTTTTTATTTAGACAAATATTTTTAGTTGATTGTCATTTGATTTTATGTTAGTATTTGTCTGGATAAGCAATTTTTTAGATAGGTATGTTTGATTTCCTGTCTGTGTTTTGTAACCTGATCTTACATATTGTTACGTGATCTCAGTTAAATTTTAGATTTGATGCAGAGTTTAGATGTGTTAAGTTTTTTTCTGTTTAAAGGATTGTTTTTTAATGGAGATGTTTCTAATGAAATTCCTGTTAAAGTAAAATTGGGATGAAAGCACTTAATAAGTGTCCACTTTGCAGTTTTTAGCTGGTTTCCTTTGGATTCAGTAGTTAGCAAACCATTTCTACCAAGGTTTTTTAGCTCATTATACATCATATATATTCTTTTGTATATCTATCATCAATTCAACACCGCATAAATTGGTCAATTCCTGCCTTCCTTTAAACCTTACTCTTCCTCCAGAACATTATCATGCATGTGTTGTTCCCATAATTTCCATTTTTCTGTGTAATTTGCTCTTACCTTTTTTCTAAAGATACCACTTCCAGTTCTTTCATCAGTAATACAATAGTCAATATTTCAAATACAGTTGGCTTAGCCTCTAATTTTCATTTTCTAGCAATTGTTTTTTTTGACATTCACCAGAATTAAACTTAACAAGGCCTTGCCATGTTTAGGCAATTCAGAGCCTGTATACCAGCTCAAAAAATATTTTCTTAGTTATATCCATTTGCTCTTCTACTATTTCTGACACAACACACTGTAGGGAATTTTTATATTCTGCCAACTCACTACATTTCAAAAGCATATGGTTACAGTCACCTCTTTTTCCTCCTCATACCTCCAACATTTCTCATTTACCTAAGGAAAAACTCCTTGAAGTTTGCTTGGGGTATAAAAATACCTATGCAAATACTTCCAAACAAAAATCCTAAATCTTCTAGACTTTGTTGCATATTTGGGAGCCATACGTGATTCATAAAAACATATTTGGGAGCCATACATATGTCCTCCTATTGTTTCCATTTGAATTGCTTACCAGTCTCTCTTCCCAATCTTTTCTAACCTCCTCTGATTGACTCCTATATTTATTGTGCAGAATTTTATATGCCCTACTAATTATTCCCTTTTTAACAGGACCTTATATTTTAGATTAAATAAAAAACTCTACCAGAACAGGTTTTTGAATTAGGATTCCAATATCCGTTTTTATTTGCCTATATTCAGATATCGATCCCTGAAGGGAAGGAAGTCTTTAGCCTCCAGTCTTCCTGCAGTCCAAATGTCTTCTTGGCTTCTTCCCATTCTGTTACCTTTCCCTCCCCAGTTATTTGTTCCCAGTATCTTGGTTCATTTGTTAGTGTTCTCCAGTAAATTCCAGCTCCCACTTGCCTATTTTCTGTACACCGTATTGCAGTCATCCCTCTCAGCAAAATCTCCTTTCTCCATTTTTGTGTTGGCTTAGTTCTTAGAATACTTCTGCAACTTTGTGGCTCTTGTTATTCTCCTTAAGGATCTCCATCCAAAATCTCACTTTCTCCTTATTTCTTGAATTCTCCCTTACTTCATCATCTTCTATGAATCATAGTTTCCTGCTTGTGTTTATATATATATATATATATATATATATATATATATATATATATATATATATATATATATATAAGCCTTAACAGTGCAGCTGTAAAATACCTTGTGAAACCAGTTAATCATAATCCACCTTGTTCTATTGGAAGGATCAACTTATCCCTTTTACTCTTGCTCTCTTCCCCTACCAGATAAAATCCTTCAACTCCTTATTAATTACTGTCTGTAACTTCTCCTCTGGTTGATAAAAATATGTCTGACATATGAATAAAACTAAAGAACAAAAAACATTTTACTGCTTGTATCTTGCTTCTTGCTTTCCATATCCATAAACAAGGGTTTCTGGTTATTGTATTATCTTTTGTTTAGTCTCCTCCTACATATCCTTAGCTGTCATACCAGAATCCTTTTTAATTCATACTCCTAAGTACTTCATTTTATTGTGTCCCTGTAAATATGGGTAACACCACACCATTTCATGTATGAGTACGTAGTTTACAGCTTCAACCTTTGTTTTATCTTCATTAATTTTATATCCCCAAAACACTTGAAGCTGTCTCAATATGTTCCACAACACTGAGATGTCCTTTTCTGGTTTTATGAGGCAGAAAATAATATCTGCAAATAAAGCCAACTTTATTTTGATCACCATACCAATTATAACCTTGAATTTCTGAGTCCTTTATTTTCTTTGCCTGTGGCTCTAAATATAAAGAAAATAACAAAGGAAAAAGAGGACACCCCTGCCTAGTCCCTCTGTTCAGACACAACTTGTCAGAAAGGAACACTCTCTCTTTAACTTTTACCTCTGATCCCTCATAAATCCTCCTAATTAACCATATTATCATATCAGGGAATGCAAATGCTTCCATTGCCCTGCTTATAAAATCCCAGCTTACTCTGTCAATTGCTTTCTCTGCATCAAGACTCACCAACAACAGTGGTATTTTTTTATACTCTCCTTCTCTCTGTAGCATCATCTTTTTCTATTAATGTCATCAAATGTTTGTGTCCCCTCCATAAAACCACATTGATCCATATCTATCAACCATGGCAACACCTTTGCTAGTCTTTTAGCTATTATTTACCTAAACACTTTATAATGATGGTTTAAAATTGGAATGGGGCTATATTAAGCTTTACCATCCTTAGGTATTACAGCCATCACAGCTTTTTTTTCCAGGATGCTGGTTCTTCCCATCTTTTTAAAATACTGTTAAACAAAACCTTCCAAATCGCCATCACTTTCTTCCCTCCTAGCTTCCAAACTTTCACAGGAATACCATCAATTCCTGGAGACTTTCATGTGGATTGATTGTACATCACCATTTTTATCTCATCTCCTCCTATCTTAACTGTTAATTGTTGAGCCTTGTCTGCCTCTAACCTTAGCATACTTAAGTGTTCCATAAATGTTTCCATTTGTGGTCTTTCTTGATTTCCGCGTTTCACAGCTTTATGCAAATTTTCATAAAATGTTTGAAATATCTCTAATACCTCCAGAGGATCTCTGGTTATTTGTTTTGTTATAGGCTGCCTAAGTTTGGCAACAACCTTTCTACATTCTGTTGTCTATGTTGTTGTGCTAAATGTTTTTGTGCACTGGAGTTATTATAAAATATATAAATAAATAAATAAATAAATAAATAAATAAATAAATAAGTAAAGAAAGAAGAAGAAGAAAACAGTTACTTAACAGCAGTATTTTTCTAAACTGATGCATATTATCCAGATACTCTCTTACCTTCTCTTCAACACTCTGCAGTTGCATCTCTTCTTGTTTTGTTAAATTCCCCTTATTCTGTAATACTTTAATGTTTGTCAGCCCCTCTAAATAAGTAATGTTACTTTCTAACTATACCTCTTTTTATTTTATTTGTACCTGTTTTTAAACTCCACTTTTATTTTATTCCACTCACTAGCTATAACTTCTAAAGTAATTTCTATGTTCCCTAATAACTATCAAATAATTTCCACTACCCATTCCTTAAATTTCTATTTTTTTAATGGGTAGGGTCAGGAGCTCCAATGTCTCTTTTTACTTCACTACCCTGCATTTTATTTTAGTTATTATTAATGCATTATCTGAAATAGTTAATGGATGTTTGTAGAAGCTTTTAATTAGAAGCATATTGATCCCATGAAATACAATTTCTATTCAGTCTAGCCCAGTTATTGTACCTTGGGGAATGATATGTAAATTATTCCAGATTTCCTACTACTGAATTCACATCTTCCATACCAAATATTTTCATGAATTTCTTCAGAAATCTAGTCTCTTTTTTTTCCATTTTCCATTCTAGGTCCTCCAGACATATCCTCATTGTTGCATTCAAATTCCATTCCCCACCTATAAATAGTATACCCTGCAGAAAGCTGATTATTTATTTACTTAAGCTCCATAACAGCAGTTTTAGGTGGAATATAACTATATGCCAGCATAATCCTCCTCCATTATTAGTAGCTTCTTACTACCACAAATTGACTATTATCTTTTTTACCTCTTCTTCACTTATTGGAACTCCTTTAGTAATTAGTATAAGTACTCCTGTTTTCCTTTTCCCCGATACTCTGTCGGATATCTCTCCCGAAATCATTTCTTTATCAAATTCACATGGTCATTTCTTTCCAAGCGTGTCTCCTGTAGCATTGGTATTTGCACTCTAAATTTCTTAACATAATTCAATATTCTTTCCTTTTTGTTTATAGCTGTGAGACCATTAAGATTCCATAGTAATGCAGACAGTGTAGTCATTATGAGAAGTTATTATTTCCACCTATTATATATGAAAGCTTTTTTTAAATGTCTATTCGCAGCTTTTGTTTTACATGCACACACTTATGTTTGACAGGCTGACCTTTTATACAGTTATTTCTTGTCATTTCCATTTAAACCCATGTCACATTTTACAAGACTTTTTTTGTTTTAGTGAAGATAATCAAACAAAAATCCAAACACACCACCAGAAGACCCCATAACTTATTACCGTAGAACAAACACACAAAACTATGTACATCTTCAAATAATGAAGTTTAACCCTTCTGAAGGGAACAATTGTGCCAAATTAACACCAAAACGAAATGGAGGAATGAGTGCCCAAAGAGACAAGTAAACCAAAACAACACAATCCTGGCACTCAAAGGAGGTGGAAAAATAAATTTCTTTACCACAGAGAAATGTGGAACCAACAGCTTTATAAGTAAAGAAATGTATTTTCCACCTGCTTTGAGTGCCAGGATTGTGTTGCTTTTGGTTTAATTGTGCTAAATTGACAGCTGCACACAGAGGCATAACCTAACCTAAGAATAAGTTTATCCATGCTAAGACACATGTTATAGCATGTGCTCCTACTTACATTAATTGCTGTCTGTTCTTGTCTTATCTTTATTTTCTTCCCAGATGTGAAAAACAACTTGTGTGTTTTTAGAAAAAAATAACTTTTAGCCTTGAAAAAGTGCTCTGGCTTTTAATGCATACCAGCCAGGTGGTCCCCATGGAAACCTAAGAATAAAATATACAGCTGTCCTTCACTGCAGACTTCTCAAACTGAGCATTTATTTGCTAATGGAAAGCTTTTCATTACATTCAGTGTTCTCTTATTTACTGGCTTACACAAAAAAAATTGTTATTAGATTAATCCAAGGGCCTTAATATAGTCATTCATCTATGCAAAAGTAAGAGAAAAATATCAGCTCTAAAAATATTCTAATCTATGCACTTTTTCACCCCATTCCCCACCTCAATAATCAAAGATTACAGTATATTCACTTAAACATGGTTTTGTACAGCATTTCTTCTCTTTTTGCATTATAATGCCTACATTTTGTAAAACTAAAAAAAGAAGAAAAATACCTTGCTTATTTATTAACTTTAGCACATACATCAGTAATGGAAAATGCTTTACTATATAACATGCAATTTATAGCATGATATGTTTTATACAAATACTGTTAAGAACAAAAAATGTTTTGCTTACAATTACTTTTTTCCCTTTCCTGTTAGTCTTGAGTCTCTGGCTCAAGTCCAAGGAACTCCTGATTCTTCTAGTCAACTCCTGTGCTTTTTTTGATTCTCAAGTATTTTTCTTTGGAACACTGGAAAAATGGACACTGGCAAAGTCTTTCTATGAGCTTTATTATCAGAAGAATGAAAAGCAGAGTCACCTTCTGTTTGTTAGCTCACTTTTTGTTGGACAAACTTTTGTATTTCCTCTTTAGCCTGTTCTGCATCAAAAAATTAATTTACTCTTCCAACAAACTTTTATATTTCCTCCTTAGCCTGTTCTGCATCAAAAAATTAATTTGATCTTCCAGGAAAAATATTCTGAAGACAGCTGAATACAACAGCTTGAAATCTTACACCTACCTTTTGACATTCTCTGACTGCTGGGATACATTTGCTTCTCTACTGCCTGGTGTACAATGAATAATCATTTTCCACAAATACTCTACTGTCTCTTATTTTTAATACTTTGCCCTTCTGCTACAATTTGTCAGGATCAACTTTTTCTGCTGTATGATTGCTTCTTTACCAATACAGGTCTTGGATGCTTTCTCATGACCATACACATGATGTGCCCTTTCAAATAACAAATTCTACTGTGTATTGCCAGTCTAGTTGCTTTAATTCATTTTATACTCTGATCTTTGCTGTTATATCAGTTCATCTCAATAGCTGTTTAAAACATCTTCCATTTTTCCAGCCTTTTGTTATTTGAGCTGGTATAATCTGTCAATATTTTGTTCATTGTAATCATCTATGAACACATTTAATGTATTTTTCCAATAGATTACTGGAAGCCATGTCTTGCACCAAAGCTGGAATGTTAACTATTATTTTTGCTGAACAGCTGCAGGATTTTCACAAGTATCTTCAGTTTTTCTAGTTGATTTTTTTAGGCTCTCTATGTTTCTTCTTTGCTGGCATCCAGGCAGTGTACATACTAGCTAGTAGCTGAATTTACTAAATCTGGCAGAGTTACTGGCCACTATCTTTCCTTTTCTTTTTTCTCAAAGGGAGAGCTGAAATTAAGCTTTTGATCATTATGCAGCCATCTTGAAAGTCCATAATTCATTGTCAGTACAAAACTGTGTCATTGTGCTTACCCACGAATACCAGACAGAAGGCTGGTTTTGTACCCTTAACAGTGTAGCTAAAAGATTTGGAAAACGACAGATTATTTTGTGCAAATTTGTGCACTAGAAAAATATTTTCAAATATCCAGGAGGGATGTTAGTTTCTTTATTGTGTGAGTTTTGCAGATAGGCTATGAATAAAGTTAAGGAAAGGTGTAGAGTTATATAAGGAGATATACAAAACATTGAAAAAGGATGACTGTGAACCATAAACATCATTCATATTGCCACGATAAAAACACCATACTGCAGCATATAAATAAGTAGGAGCAATGTGGATATGATGTGGTCACTGTCAGAATGATCTACATCTGTGGCTGTGTCAGTATTTTATTGTTGTAGATGATATGGCAGTTAGTCTAGATTATTAAATCCATATGCTATTAATAAGCTATGTCATGTAATTCTGGGTTGGTTTCCCAATGCTACTTTGTGACTTAGAGCAAATTACTTAACCATACAGTGTTCCCAGTTTGAGTCTTAAAAATGTCCATGTGGAATAGTGCTCTACCTTACTTAACACTCATGTTAAAAAGTACAAATAAATATTAATGCATGCATCAGTCAGTGGCCCTGTATATTGTGATCAGTGTTTGTGGTAGTTAGTTATCATTGTATCACTGTAACTGCACGTATTCTTCTACTAGACAGAATATCATTAACAGTATTATAAAACATGGCCATGCCAGTGATATAGTGAGGAAAATCACTGACTATGGTTCTTTCATTTACTGGTTTGGGTGCTTGATAGCACAGGTAGGTAGGATGGGTGTGCCTATCCTGGGAGGAATGGAAAGTGCTAGACATTTCTAAAGAGGAGCTGGGATGGAAGATGGAGCTCAGAGAAAAGATACCAGGTTGGGGAGTTTGGGAGGCCACAGTAGGTGAGATCACCTTATGGGCCCTAAGCAGGACATGCACTCAGACTAATCCTAATTGCTTACCTAGCTTAATGATGATGTCAGCATGCTGGACAGGGACTTAGGGCTAGAAAAGACCCTGGAATAATGAAGAAGATGATACCTCTTCCAGATGCTCGTCTTTCGCCCCCAAGCCGAGTGTGAGCAGAACTCATAAGTAGAGTTTGTGGAGTAGTATTAGTGAAGATTCAAGGTAAAGGGGTGCCAGCAAAAAAGGGTGTCATTACATGGTAAACATATGGTCTATATACTAGAAAAAAAGATGGATAACTGTGACCTAGAACTGTTGCTTCACATATAAAATGGTTTTGTTAAGTTTGAGGATGATCATTCACAGTAATAGAACTACTAACCATGACAAAATATTTCATTATATGCATTATTCAGGCATTTCCAGTCAATGAACTTGTAATATTTCTAACCTGTGATTGTACTATACCATCTGCACTTCTTAATTTTGGTGAACCAGAAAGAATTCAAATAGAAACAAATACAAAATTCATGGAATATATAACAAAAGAAGATGCAGAAAAAAGTAAAGAGGCTGGCTTTGTGCAAGAATTCTTACCTAATTTGTGAAACAGCTATACTATTCCAGTAGAAGGAACAGTCTATTCTGCAGGAAACCTAACGGATTGCTTGAATAATTAGCTTTTTATGTATTTCATGGACTCAGTGGCAGCATGCATGCCAGCATTTTTTTAGCACTTCATTAGATCAGTTCTAATTCACAAGCTTCAAAAGACTAATGCTCAAATCTCATAAGACTGAACAACAAAAAACATGTCAGACACCTGTTTTTGCAGGGGGCAAGCCTTGTGCCCCTCACACCCCTGCTACATATATATTCCAGTTCTGAGATTGTACCACAGTAAGGAAAGGGCCAATATCTCGATCTCTTCTGGGCCATGGTCTCGCACAGTCCAGGTCATAGCAAAAATAATTGAGCATTTGGGTTTTTGAACTTGTGAAGTAGAACCCGAATGGATATTACTGCGTGAATTAATTTTGGTGGAGCAGTGACAGTGCAGGAATAGGATGTACTTTTAGTTACAGTGCAGAGAAAATTGTATATTTCAAAAAACAAGAAGCGGCCTTCTTCCTAGGTTCATAGGTTCATAGATTAGTACTAGGCTAACTGCCCTTGTGAGCCATTTAAGCCTAGCCAATTATCCCTTGTGAGAATTTGTTAACTGGGATAGAATCCCATTTGACCTATTTTAATCTCAGTCTAGGGCAAATTTAATTACATTTATTTTACCGAGTATAAACTTCAGCTATTTTTCCTAACTTTACCCACTGTCTTATTTCAAGTTTATTGGCTTTCGAAATTTGAAAATGCTTTGCTATAAATACTGGGAGTGGTTTTCGGATCCAACGGTTCCACCACAAGGTCCTCCAGGCACTCTGGCTCCGAGCTCATCCGAGTCAAAGGAGGAATAGAAGACAAGGCAGGTTCGGTAGCTAGCTCCACGTCCTTCTGGGCTGGGCTCAAGAGAATTTTTGCTAGGGCTGGTGTCTGAACCAATCTCTTAACCACCCATTCTACATCATCATCCAATAAGCTCCTGGACAATCAAGATGAATAGGTGGATGATCTATGGCTACCAGCCACTGACTGCAGAAGGGGTGACTGTGGCACCAAACAAACTGGCTTCAAGGATGGTGAACGGCTCCTTTTTTGGCTCTGAGTTGGTTCTGACAACAAAGATTGAACTGATAGAGATTTAGACTTCTCAGACTCGATAGACCGGATAAAAAAGCGAATTGTTTTTCTGGTTTCTTCGTCAGGTCAGAAACTGGATCCGATGAAGTTGATTTTTTTGAGGGCTTATCCGAAGATTTAGAGGCCTGATTCCCTTCAACAGCCATCTCAAAAGGTCCCTTTAAAAGGCCCTGACTGTCAGTTTGTTTCTCTGCTCCTGCAGGACCCTGGAGCTAAAGCAGTGGTATATAGAACAGGAATCCTGCAGGTGAACGGCTCCTAAACAATAAACACAACTAGTGTGTCTGTCTGTCAAAGACAGTCACACTTTTTAAATCCAGAATATTTTGTCTCTTTTGCAGTATCCTTAGACATGATGCAGAACTGGTCACAACTATAGCTAAACGGCACTATGAAAAACACAGCTATAATGTAACAGTCCTACGCAATACAGAAATCACCAACAAACACAAGCAGAGAGGAGACAAAAACATTTTTTTAAGTTTTATAGGGAAAAAAAGAAAAAAGGTCTAGAGGAGAGGTCTCTAAGTTAAATGACTATGTTCTCTGACCCAAGGAGGTGCCTCTAACTTAAAAGGGTGAAACCTTGAAAGTTTATGGCATAAAAAAAGAAGGGGAAGGGGAAGGCCTCTAATTTAAATGGGCTAAAATAAAAGGGGACAAAAAAGAATCCTCTAACTCAACTGGATTAATTTAAGGAGAAACTAAATTTAGAGAGATAGAAAGAAAGGCCTGAGTAAATACAGCGGCCCACACAGTAAGAGCAAAAGCACAAAAAAAAAAAAAAATAGCAACACTCCCAACACTCTACAAAGGTAACTACTTGAAATACCTTAAAAGTATTATAAGTTTTCCACTAAAAAACTTTAAAGAAGAATAAATGAAAGAAACTTAGCCTGAGTCAGCATAAAAGCAATCCCGAAGCAGCAAGCAGCAAACGAGATCTGGGTAACTGTTGCTAGGCATCTTGGGATAGGGTGTAGCCTCGAGCCATTGAAAGCTCTCAAGCTTTAATATATGGCCAAGTTGGAACCGATGGTCGGTTCCGAACTCAACCAACCATCAAGAATAAAGGCGAGATAGGACAACATAACATCTTTATTTTTTAACCTAATATTTTGGCTCCAATAACTTCAAGGAGAATTAGAGCCAAAAAAGTAAAATTTATAAATGTTAATTATATAAACAATTTTAATTTCATTAACCTGCATTATCACCTTCTCCTTTCCTCTTCCCCATTCTCCCCTCTC
Organism: Protopterus annectens; assembly: GCF_019279795.1. Classification (NCBI taxonomy): domain Eukaryota; kingdom Metazoa; phylum Chordata; order Ceratodontiformes; family Protopteridae; genus Protopterus; species Protopterus annectens. The sequence continues at coordinate 1,166,020,687 of NC_056745.1, forward strand.
CTTTATATCTCATATCCTCAGTCAGCATTCCCAAATCTGATAACTCTCTTCTCTTTGTTTCCTGACCTGACTACTTCTGCCTAAATTCAACTTCTTATTTGGGGAATACTGTAAATATTGTAAAGTTGCATAAAACTAATAACTGTGATCATAATTGTGACACCATGCACTGACCCAGTAATCAAGGACCCAGTGAGGGATTGGGACATTGGGATGATGACAAGTACACACACAGTAAAGTACAATTTCCCTTAAGGGCACACAGAGATCACAGTCAGTCTGGGGCTGGTTTCTGCCTCTTTCTCCTGATCCTCAGTAAGACTCCCCACTGGCACAGCTATAGGGTTAGGATCTTAGCTGAGTGGTCAAGCCAAAACCTCCAGCAGCCTCTCTGTCCAGCTAGTGCTTCGTGTCCCTGCCCAAGTAGCTCACACTCACACACACACACACACACACACACACACACACACACACACACACACACACACACACACACACACACACACATTGAGATTTGATGTATATACAAACAGACAAACCCTCCTGGGAAAGGCTGGCATAGGTTTACTAGCTATGCCCCCTTCTGCCCAGACTATAAGGTAGTTATCACTGCTACCAACCACTACTTATCAGCTACTCTAAGGCCCATACAAAGGGTGCCCAATCCTACTGTGTAGTGTTACTATTATCCAAATGGTAAGTGTGACCAGGAGCAAGGCTATTGGAGTGGCCTATACAGTGTTGCCGAATAGATATGCAAGTACTCTAAGAGCTTAAATATCTGTACACAAACCATCCAAAATTAAAATGTTTAAATATATTTAATAATAAATAGTAAAAAGACAAGACAATACTCAAGCAACACAGTAACTACACAGTTCAGAATCACAGGAGATATTTTAAAACAACATTGTAGGACAGTCTCAAATAAATGCAGAAAACATCTAAACTAATATTTGCTATATTCCTATCTATATCTAAAAGATAATGCCCTAAATAATTTACCTACAGAGCAAGGCAAATGCAGATGATGGATGTTTCTAGGTCCAAGACAAGATACAAAATGCACAGTCTTTCTCAGAGAGAGTTCTTAAATTACTATCAAACAATACTGCTGGGTCAACTTGGATGACATCCCTCTTTGGCACCTGCCTTCAGTTCCCAGGCTAACAGATATCAACAGAATTTTATCATCTCTGTGTGAGAAGTATATATCTCTGAGATTTCTGGCCAGAAGTGGAAGCCATAAAACAATTAAACACTTTTACATTTTAAACCTAGTAAGTTCTTTTCAGACAATAGAAAAACCTCTAGCTCTAGACATTGTGTCTGTTTCACTGAAACTGAGAGATAACACAATCGTAAAACAATCTCAACTTATTTTCTTGAAGTTTTGTAAGTTAACTCTGTGTGTTTCAGCTTCTACTATTAAAACATACATTTGCACAGTTATATAGTTTATATACATTTCTGTTCTTTTCCAGTAGGGTACACTGTGGACACATCCTTGAAGCTCAGTACTGTACAAACCTTGTTCAACACACACTTTTGCACCAGTAGTTTAATATACACATAACATATAGTTATCTTACATTTGTAAGACAAACATATGAATGATATTAATATTCACAAATGACATAGAATTATTTACAAAATTCCAGATAGGCTTGCAGTGTCACAGTAATTACAACACTAAACTGCATTTATTGCTGCTGAATTGTAATAGACTTATGTAAACTTCATTAATGTTTGTATACCCCTTATGTTTTACAATGTATTCAGATTTCTACAGGTTTAGTCTGAAAATTGTTTATCTGGATCAGCATTCCACCCTGGTTAACATATGATAAATAAAATGAAGAAAATCTTATATGGGTCAAAGTCATGGCTTTATTTCTCTGTGTCATGGAGTTAGTAAACTAATTACATAGATTCTTCACATTTGTTTCGGCCACCCACAGAGTAAAAACACACCGTGCGCAGCTACTGAATATTTCATTATGGATGCTAAGTAAAAAAGATGTCTCTGTCCTTACTATAAAGCATCTGGATTATGTTCTGTCTATTCTTAATTATTGTAAATGATTGTCTATCTCATTTTGTTATGTTCTATCAAGTTTTGACAACAAATAGTTCTGTAAGGTGTTGACTTAAGATACTTCTGTTCTAAGAGTGAACACCTAAGGCTATAGCACTAGAGGTAAATACACATCAAATCCTTTTTTTAAAGGTCTCACAGATGGCTACATGGCTATGAAAGATGTATGCAAAAGATCAACATTGCTGTGGATAAAAAATTGAAAACTAACAACACATATGATAACCAGCAAATTAAGTTGCTAAAGTAATGCATTGAGCCATCTGGTTCTATGGCAGTAGGAATGAGTAACTCATATGCACAAGAAATCTTCCTTACAAATAACTATAAAGTTCTGCATCTATGTGTGTAAAAGTAGTCAATATTTTTACCTCAGTACTTCTAGGCTAAACTTTTTTTCCCCACAGGAACTTTAGCTTTTTAATTGTTAATGGTTAATAAATACTTAAAAAACAATGTATCAAACATACTGGAATTAAACTATTTCTAACTGAAAGTCCCTGGTTATTTTCAGGATTCCAGGAAACATCTTTGATAATGTAATTTTTTATTAGGTAAAACATTATGCTCATTGTTACTCAAGAAGATACTTCTGCCTGTTAAATAATCTTAACAATTCACTGACATTTGAGTAATGTTATAGGATTGTTATGCCCGATCTTATTTACATGCTAATAAAATAAAGGCAAGTACATTTTCTGAAAGGAGAGTTCATTGATTTGTTTATTCCAGTGAAAAATTAAGTGCATAACATAACAGTTCACAATACGACTTCTGAGGAATTCCTTAAAAGCTTGAAGTGATTTTGTCTTATTAGAATTGTATATCAGTACACCAGAAACACCACACAAATTGTAAGGCTAGAATATGTTTTTCTACATTTCTGAAGGATAGTTTAAAACAGCTATTTAACATATTTGGTTCTGGTATTGAAACTTATTGTAATGTTATTTGCTTTCAAATAAACTTTGTTTATCATCCAGTATTCCAGTGCTTTTTGCTGTCCACTTAAATTTGCTTTATCTCCATCACATAGTTAGTTGTGTTAACTGTATTGGAAGAGACCACTTAGAGAAGGGGGACTGACAGAAAAGCTATAAACCTAATAATATGAAGAGCGATATTTGTATTACAGTTTAAGGGGTGCTATTTGCTTAGATGGAGAAGCTCACACAAAAAGTACTTACACGGCAAAGTTATGGAATACTGGACTTTGGTAATCGCCAGAGTATGCAGTTCTTTTGTTATCACCATTAGATTACACACTGAGTGCTAGGTAGGGTTCTGTCTATATCTTCTTAGCTTATGCAGTACATGTTATATTTTTGATTTAGAGTCTAGGTACTAATAGATTTTTTCAGAATACTATCTGCTGTTCTTTAGTGCATTGGTTAGCAATCTATGCAGTGGCGGCTGGTGACTTCAAATCAAAGGGGGGCTGAAGGAGACAGATGAATGGGTGGGGTCAATGGGAAGGGGTGCGGCCAACTAGAAAGGGGAGGAGCTATGCTCAAAACCACAAAAACTAAATATACTGCCCTGGGTGCCAAACCGTCATTATGAGAGTACAATCAAGACAAAATGAAGTGTAGAAGAATAAAAATATTTCAATGCATTGGCTGCATGACAGCTTAATATCTAGATGGAAACAAAAAAGGTTGTGTGGCATGAAAAAATAAATTACTTTTTTTTAAATACATTAATGGAATGCTAGTCAAAATCAAGTATAAGAAAAACAAGCAGCACTCAACTCAAACCACTTCTTGCACTGCAGTTCTAATTATAACTTATATTCAGCTTTATTAAATTACCAAGTAACATGCTGAAAGTAGAAATCTCTGATGCCCCCACTTGTAAAAATGTTCCTTATCCAAAAAAAGACCTGCTGCCTGACATCTACTTGTTTCATGGGGAAAACATGATCAAAGTAAAAAAAGAAAAACAAACAAGAAATAAGCTCAAGATACATTGCTTAAAAGGATTACTGTACAGGTTATGGACCACACTAAAAGGATTACTGTACAGGTTATGGACCACATGATTGGCATTCTGTTTACGGGTAAAGCCTGCAGAGATGACTGGAAGTCTCCAAGTGTAATGAGACTCTTAAAATAATGTAATCCTGTCCTTTATTACAAATACTGGCATATGCATTTCAATACCCAAGGCTTATACATTATCTAGTTAAGTATTCTCTACATGGCAACAGAAAGGCTTTCAATGTTGGCAATTCTTTAACAGTATGCTTATTAAAGCTTACTTGCATCTTGCAATCTCAGCCAAGCTTACCTAATGGTCATTAAAGTATTGCTACTTAAACACAGAGCAACAGGCACTTTGAGTAATAAGCATAAATCAACAGTACAAAAATATGACAGAAACCAGACCATTCTGTAAAAATCAAGGACAGATGAACAGCCACTCTAGTACTTGTATCTACCTTGGATGGAGGGATACTCTGCACATTTACACTGCATAACTACTCCTTGCCTTGCTTTGACACATCCAGAGTCACTACATGGGGGAGTGGGGTGCAACAAGTATGTCACAGTTTGAAATGTCTCTGGCTGACTTGTGATGGTGCTGACACATTTGTCATACCTCTCAACCTCAGAGCAAGAAATCTGGACAAAGCCATACAAAGAAATGGGACAAAGGCCCAAAAATAAGGACAATTTTTAAAATATTGCTCTTATAAACTTAGAAAGATAATAGAGGTCTTGCATTAGTATGAATTTTCTGAATGGTATGAAATCTGAAACTCAAATGTCTGTCATTATTTTCTAACTTCAGTCTTTAATGATTTGTCACTAATTTGCCAAAAAAACACAATTTTATGAAAAATGGACCAAAAATGTAATGTAAAAATATAAAATAGCAACACAATACAGCTGGGAACCTGTCAAAGAAGGGATACTTTAATATTAGTACTGCTAACTTGAGCAGCTGACAAAATAAAATAATCTACATGCATTTCTGAAATAATTTGCGGAGGGATCATTAGGGAAAGAGCAACATTTTGAGCCAAAATCAGGGGCAGTTGAGAGGTTTGGCTATGCCTAATTCTATAAAGCAATTTATTTGCATGTACCTCTCAACCTGTTAATGCAATAAATCTGGACAAGACCAAATATATTGGGGGAACATATAAACAGTACTAAAAATTGCTCTTGTATAAACCAAGACAGTTGATAGAACAGGTCTTACTTTAGCATGCATTTTTCTGAAGGTTATGAAGTCTGAAACTCAGTGTGTCATTATTTAGAGACTTAATTCCTAAATGATTTGCCAGAAAACCACAAATTTTATGAGGAACAAACCAAAAATAAGAAGCAAAAAATCTATTCATTCTTTGAAAATCTGGACAGTTGGGAGGTACGGTTCAGCTGGGGCTGCCTAAGCTTGCCGCCCTTCCCCCTCACAAAACCATGGTGAAATGGAGCCTCCCCCTACGGCCATTCCAATGATCCATTACTTGGCTATTTCACTCCATTTACCATAAACACTAATGTGCATACTGATTTACTTCTATGATGATTTGAATTTCATTTGAAAGTTTTATTTTGCATTTTACAGCACAAACACTAAGACATCTGCTAAACAAACTTGGAATTAAAACTTCTCTGCCATTGAAACTCACATTCATTGAAACAACATTGAAACCCACATTCAAAGAAAATACATATTACCCGTGGCAGATAAAGATTAATTCTGGGCTGTTTTCAAATCATAGGCCCCTTGCATATGAAACATACATGTGTTCTTTGATACACCTTCCTATTGCTTTGAACATTTTTCCAGTAAACAATGAAACAAAACGCATGCACCAATGACAAAACTGCCCAATTCAGAACATTTCCATCATAAAAGTCTACTCAAACTTCTACAGTCCACTATTATCAGTAAATATGCACAATTCTACAGTCCACCATTATCAGTAAATATGCACAATCTCTGAAGTAGTAAAAAAGTCATCTAAATAATTCCACGTTAAATAAATCTGTAATGAAGAGGTTGCTGCTAGCAATCACCTTTATATTTCATGGTTTCATCGAAAAATAAAGTGTCTGATGCCCCTGAGGAATAAATTGCCTAAATTGCATTAAAAATAAGCTAGTAATATTGCAATAGGAAATGGATGGCAAACTGATAACAGGCTCATAGTTAGTATCTTAACTTTCAGTACGGCAGCATTCACCCCGTATGGGAGTAGAACCAACAACCTTCTGCATCAAAAGCAAGTACACAACCTGTTGTGCTATTAGCAATGCGAGCTGACTTAGCATAATCAGCACTAAACTTCTCTTCCCCTGCATCTCTCACCTCCTTGTAAAATCTACTCAATACTCAACTGCATCTCAACTTCACAGCACAAGAAATCTGGAAAAAGCCAAATTTATTGGGGTGGGTCAAAAGGGCAAAAAACAGGGACACATTAAACATTGCTTGTATAATCTTGGAAAGCTGCTAGAATAAAATGCTGTGTTACCACCATACATTTTACTGCCAAGGTCCCTGTGCAAAACAGTCAGAGCAACATACCACTACGCCAAATCAGCTGCTTTGTGAAAGAGAGGAAGGCTGAAACTTAAATGGCTATCATTTAATGAATTCAGTTCTCACCATAGCTGTCAACCTCTTAGCACAAAACACCTGGACAAACCCAGTAATGAGGGAATACAGCCCTCAAACCTATTCAGTGAATTCAGTTCTTGCCATAGCTGTCAACCAGCTGTCAACCTTAGCACAAAAAACCTGGACAAAGCCAATAACAGGGTAATGCAGTCCCAAAAATAAGGACAAATTTCAAATAGTCATCTTATAAACTTAGAAAATTGCTATAATAAAAGGTTGTGTTACTATATATTTATTGCTAGAATAAAAAGTTGTTTTACTATGTATTATCTGAAGAATATGAAGTCTGAAATTCAAATGCATGTCAATTTTACTTCTGACGGAAAAAAAACAATTTTCAGCAGAGGCCCAGGGAGAAATACTGTAGACACATGTCTTTGTAAAATGGCAGGACACCAGAGCAAATCCACACAAACACAGGGATAAGATGCAGACTCCACACAGAAAGCACCCCAGCCAAGAATCAAACCAGAAAACCTATAGCTGTGAGGCAACAATAGTGCCACTGCACCATCAAATATGTAAGGAATTAAACATTCAGAAACCTGAAGTCTGAAATTCAAATGCCTGTTAATTTTATTTAACATTTGTTAATTAGGACAGTCTGACTTGGAACAAAAAAACAATTTTCAGCAGAGGCCCAGGAAGAAATAATGCAGACATGTCTTTGTAACATGGGAGGACACAAAAGCAAACCCACACAAACACAGGGAGAAGATACATACCCCACAAAGACGGCACCACAGCCAAGAATCAAACCTGATAACCTGCAGCTGTGAGGCAACAATGCTACCACTGCACCATCAAATATCAAGCATTGCAACATTTACAAACCGCAGATATTATGAGGAACAGATCAGATCAAATATGAGGCAAAAATCTGCAATTTTTTTACAAATAGTGGTGGGTAGGGAATTCAGGTCTTTAACACATGCATACAAGGTACAGGGTTCAAGCCTGAGGTATTCCCTACCACACCACCATGAGTCTAACCACCAGTATATTGCACCTGGGGCATTTTCTCACACACACACACACACACACACACACACACACACACACACACACACACACACACACACAATACCCCTCTTGTAGTAGATCTTCCAAATCCCTGTAGCAAACCACCATAAAATCCCGAGTACGCTACGAAACCCACGCGCAAATCCACACCGAGAGTGCAGCAGCAAATTCCAGACTGCTGACGTTACAGTCCTACCCTGACGCTTTTTCCCAGCGAGTTCCAGGACAGTCTATGCAGTTTAAAACTGCATAGACTTCTGGGAGCTCCGTTCTTCATGTTTCCCAGTCAGGACTGCTGCTGAGACAATCTGCGCATGCTCCAGACTGTCTCAGCAGCAGTCCGGACTAGTGCGCATGCTCAAAAGTCCGGGATTTAAAAAATTTTTTTTTATTTTTATTTCTTTATTTTTTTCTTTATTTACAGTTGAGGGGGCTGCAGTCTGGCAGTCCAATAGCACGGGCCTCCCCTGAATCTATGTCTCATTTATATATATCTCTTGCATGTCAGAAACTGACACATTATATATATGACACTGTGTATTAGACTTTTGGTGCCCATAATGTTATTGAGTTATTTTTAAAAATCTTTTGTTAAGCATGACATTTTTAAAAAGTGACATAGGTATATTAGGTACACATACAGTAATAGAAAAGAAAACAAACCATAACAGCATTTCCCCAGTGGTACTTGTCGAGTAGGTATACCTACAAAGATAGACAATAAGCCATAACAACATTTCTTGTTATTTTTCTCAAACATTTTGCATCTATATTTTATTTTTAATAATTTTCATTCACTCCAACATTACAAAAAAGGCTTAATCCCTGCCTTCCCTTAAATTTCACTAATCTGTCTGAACATTATTCTGCATGTTCTGTTCTGACAAATTGGATTTATTTCTATGTAATTTGCTTCTTCTCTTTTGTAAAGATCCCACCTGCAGTTATTTTATCTCCTTTAATTATTCAATACTTCAGTTATGAATAGTTTAGATTTTGACTTCCATTTTGTGGTAATTGTTTTTTTGAATGCCAATAACATTAAACTGAGTAAAATCTTACTATGTCAAAGAAGTTCAGATCCTATAGCCCATCTTAAAATAATTATTTCCTTAGTTATAATCATCTGCATCCCCTTTTGACTAAGTGATCTGTAGGGAATTTTTCAAATCTGCCAACTCATAACATTCCCAAAAAACATGCTCCCAATCACTTTTCTCTTTCTCATTACACCTCCATTTGTTATCTGCCTGAGGAAAATTCTCTGTAGTCAGCATGTGGTATAAAAATACCTATGCAAACACTTTCATGCAAAAAACTAAACCTTCTAGACTTTGTTGCATGCTTAGGAGCCATAAACATGTCCTTTGTAATTTGCCTGGTCAGTCTATTTCCCCTAAAATTTCTAATTTCTTCTGATTGATTCTTGTCATTCTCATGCAATATTTTATATGCGCCGTTGGTTATCCCCTTTGTAGCAGACATTTCTGTTCTAGAATCAACTAAAAATGTAACTGGTACTTGTCTTTCACTTAGCGCTCCCCTATCCCTTTTCTCTTTGCCTATACTCTATCAGTTCCTGCTAGGGAAGGCAGTCTCTAACCTGCAATCCAGACTTCTGTTTGATCTCATCCCTCTGTATTAGATTTCCCACTGTAGTTATTTGCTCCCAACGGCTTAGTTCCTTTGCTAATTTTCTCCAGTAAATTTCGGCCCCCTCTTGCTTGTTTTCTACACTTTGACTTGCAGTCACCCTATTAGTAAAATCTCCTTTCTCAGTTCTCCTGTTGGCTTATTTTTTCCACTACCATATAAATATAGCGTTCTGCACATACCAGTTATTCCATGCCACAACCAGGAGAGGTAATATTCAAGACTTGGTCCTTAGCAGTATGGAGAAGCTTAGCTCTACACCAATTGCAATGTCATCCCTGGTCAAATTGGACCACATATCAATCACATTGACCTTTAGATTGAAGTTGAAAGCATCTTCCAATACATCAGTATTCAGAGGTTATGCCAAGGCCTATCTACTAAAACTAAATGATGACCTGGATGAATTGAAAAGCCCCTTCTGTCTTAACATTCCCTCTGCTAACATGGTGGCATACCCTTTGCTTTATCTTTATTTGTTTTATATCCTAAAACAGCTGGAAACAGTCTAAAATATTCCATAACATCAAATGTCCTTTTCTGGATTTATCCAGTACAAAATAATATAATCTGCAAACAAAGCTATTTTTTTCTTGATCACTATACCTATTATATCCTTGAATTTGTGAGTACCTTATTTTCTTTGTTAATGGTTCTAAATGTAAAGTAAATAACAATGGGGAAAGAGGATATCTCTGTTTGGTTCCTCTATTCAAACACAGATTGTCAGAGAAAAACCCTCCTACCTTAAATATTGCCTCTGGCCCTCAAATATCCTCCTTATTAACTGTATTATTCCATCAAGAAAATGTTACCATTACCCCACTCATAAAATCCTAAGTAACTCTATCAAATGCTGTATTTTCATCAATACCCAACAATGATAGCAACATGTTCTTATACTGTGCTTCCCTCTGGATAATCATTGCTCTGTTAATATCATCAAATGTTGCCTCCCCTCTACATAACCAGATATACTCCACATCTATCTCTTTTGCCATAATCACTGTATAGGTATGATTTGAAATTGAAGTCTGAAGGCTCTTTACACTCTTTGAGTAACACAGCCACTACAGATTTCTTCCAAAGGTTGGAGGCTGGCATAGTGGTTAAGGTGTTCACCTTATAGCCACAAGGTGCAGGGCTTGATTCTCAAATGGGGTAATTGGTTGGGCTTGGAATGGCCCACAAGGGTTGTTAGCCTGGTACTAATTAATCCCACTTTATCTCAAACAAAACATGTTACTGACCCTCTTCAAATGCAATCTGTATGACTGGATGAGTAACTATAAAGTCACACCAGGGGTTCAACCTGTGTCCCTCTTGGATAGGGGCAATCGGTGCTGATTGTGGAAATAAGAGTAGAACTTGCCTAGGCTTGTAAGGGCCCTAGGGCTATTAGCCTATAAACTTCCTATGATCCAAGATGCTGTATCTGTTCTCTCTTTTGAAACAGCACTCAGCAATTCTTTGTCTTCTTGTTTTGTGAGATTCCCATTCTTTTGCAATACTTTAACTTTTATCACCCCTCTAAATAATTCCAATTATTTCCTTCCCATATCTCTTTCTGTCTTACTTCTGCCATATCTTTAAAGTCTAATTTCATTTTACCCCACTTCCTTGCTATGTCTTTTTTTAAAAAAGTTCCTTTCTTTTTAACAGATAAGAAGGAAAGCACCAATGTTCTGTTTTTACTAGATTACACTGCATCTTTATTGTATTCTTTATTGGTGCATGATCTGGAATAGTTGGATATGTTTCAAAGCTTGCAATTAAATATCCATAGTCCTGTGAAATATTAAGTTCTATCTACTTTAGAGTAGTAATTCTAGCTTGAGGATGATTTGTAAATTCTATCTGAGTTCTTAGTAATAAATTAAAATTTTCCATTCCAAATATTCACATTTACTTCTTTTGTTATATTGCCCCTTATATGCCCCCAGTACATCATCACTATTGCAAGTCAGGTTATAGTCCCCATTCATAAATAATATTCCCTGCTAAAAGTGTATTTTTCCAACAAAATTCTCTTAAGCTCCATAATAGTAGTTTTAGGTAGAATATAAATGCAGGTCAGTGTTATCCTCCTTCCCTGTCAATAACCCCTTATTACCACAAATCTGCATTTATTGTATTTCTTTTCCTCTTCTATCACTATTGGACATGTCTTGCAATCAGTATTTTTACTCTCCTGTTTCTTTTCCCCTGATACTCTGCTGAATCTCCATCCTAAAACCGTTTTATGGCCAAATTTAGATGCTCATTTCTATCCAAATGTATCTCCTGTAACATTACTATTTGTACCCTACACTTCTTAACTTATTTATTTATTTGACATTTGTTTGAGGGGATAGTCCGACTGAGATAATACCCGTTTTCAGCGGAGGCCCAGGGAGTAAAGCTCCACAGTGTAAGCAACAGAAATTTAAAAAAGAATGAGTAGAAATACAATAAAAAGAAAAATATATACTATACAGTAAGCAATGTGAAATTATAAAAAAATGATGTAATATACAGTGAGAATATATACAATAATGTAAAATCAGCAGATGTTGATTATAGTTCAGAAATGAGAAGTCTGTAAGAAAGGGACATGTTGGTGAAGATAGTGAGTATTGAAGTGGGTTGTGACCAGATCTTGCATCTTGCAAGAGAGAAGAAAAATAAAGAAATTAGGATTATCAACAGTGGACATCATTTGTTTTATAAGCAAAAGATTGAGATCATACTAGATATAGAGCAGCCACAGGTAGCATACATCATGTTTCCAAAAAGTGAGGAGGTGAAGGAGGTTGGAGGGTAGTATGTGACTTTCATTTCCACAATATAATTCAGTAGTTTGCTGTTTGTCTGTACCTGCAGTTCCATTTATATTCCATGTTACTATTGATAAGGCAGCCATTCTAGTAACAAAAAAAACTATTACTTTCACATATTCTGCATGACAGTTATTTTGACAATATGTTCCCAACTTCCAAATTACATGCACACACTAATACTTGGCAGACTGATCTTATATGCAGTTGTTTCTCATCTCTGTTTGAACCCATGTCACATTTCACAGACTTTTCACTTCAATGAAATCACTCAAAAAATCATTCAGTAAATAATTATCTAAATAAATAATAAATACAACTTCCTTTAACTCACAGCAAATTCACAAAACTATGCACACTTTCCAAAAAGAAAAGCTATACCTCTAGACAGGGGCAGTTACCTCAAATAGACAGTAACAATGACAGGCTTTACCTATTCTAAGCTTACATTTAATCATGTAGGAAGTGCATGCAAAAGCCTGTGTTCTCCATTGCACAGATACCATTTATCCTTGCCCTATCTATTTTTCCCTCTGAGATCAGAAAAACAGCATGCATGCTCTCAGGTAACTAACTTTTACCCTTGAGAAAAAAAATCACTGGCAATTCTTAAACTAGTAAACTAAACTGTGTATTGTTTTATTTAATACTGAAGTACTAAGGCTGCTGGGGATGCAACTACATGTAAAGGATTTAACTTCCTACAGGTTCAGACTTCATTTATTTTCACTGAACTGCTTGCCAATTCCCCTTTAAATGCTAATTATAATGTTTTTTATATAAATCACTCAGGACACATTGTTCAGTCATTTTCTGATTATTTTTTTTCCATCAATAGACTAATTCTCTTGAACTGCAACTGTTTGCTGATGTGAAAACAGCAAATAGCTTTGCAAATGCAATAAACAACTCTTTTCAAATGATAGAAAACTACCATTTTATGCTTTCTATGTTCTAGCTTGTTTACATAAAAAATCTCATCTGCAGTTTTAGCTAAGAACATTAGTCTGGACTTCCACCTGTATAAAAATATGGTAAATTATTATATTTTAATACAGATGTAATTCGATCAATGCACTTTTACATTCCCCCTGCATCCTGTGGTCACAACAATTTTTTGGATGGTGCAGTGGTGCAGAGGTAGCATTGTCGCCTCACAGCAAGAGGTTCTCCGGTTCGATTCTCGGCTGGAGTGCCTTCTGTGCAGAGTCTGCATGTCCTCCCTGCGTTCATGTGAGTTTTCTCCGGGTACTCCGATTTCCTCGCACGTTTCAAAGACATGCATCTAGAGTGTTTCTCCCTCCTGGTAAACAATTAAATAAATAAATAAATAAATTATATTGCTTATATCCATCCTTTGTCTTACAGTACAAATCCCAGCTACATTACAGCCAATAAAAAATACTTTCTTAACCTTAACATCATTAGCATAAACAGCACTCACAGATAAGACTCCCCTACCCCACATTTAAAATACCTCTACTTACTATACAGAACTACTTTACAACACAAAGTGTGATTTACTTCAAAACATTTATTATACACATATTAGTAAGAACAAAAACGTTTTTACTTGCAGTTACATCTTGAGTCCATTCATTGTCCTTCTAAACATTAATGTCAAAGTGAGAAATTTACTTCAGAGCTTTCCCACCAATTGAACACAGAGAATAATCTTTCAGTCTTTTTCCTACACTTTTTTTTTTTGCAGAACCGCAATTCTTATGTCTAAACTCATCTTTTGGAAATGACACTTGACAATTCTTCCACTTATTTCCTATTTTCACCTTATTATTGGTATTATTATTCCTCATCATCTCAACTACTCAACAGCAGTCTCTAGTTCAAGTCCAAGAAACTTCTAATTTTATTTAATCAACTCCTGTGCTTTTTACTGTCACTCAATCATTTTCCTTTGGAACAATGGAAAAGTTTCACTAATCATTTTTAAAAACACTCTGATGTCCCCAATTTTTAATATGTGTCCCATCTGCTACGGTTTTGTCAGGGGAAGCTCTTTCTACTGATATGATTTCATCTTTACTAATATAGGTCTTGGCTGCTTTCTCAAGGCCAGATTTGGAACATACACACAATGTGTCCTTTCAATTAACAAGTCCTGCTGTGCAGCACTAATCCAATTGCTTATTTGTACTTTAATAAAATTAATGCAATCTACTCCTTCCAGTTTATCTGGTATAGCAGGAAATCCCAAGTTTTCTCTGCAACCCTGTCATCTAACTTCCCTATTTTTTAAATAGTTCTTCTTGAGAAGCCTCCTGCTCCGCCAGTCTGTCCTTCATCTGAATCATTATTTTCTGTGGTTTTATTAGTTCATTAGCTTCTTATATTCCTTCCAACCTTTTGTCATCTGACTTTATATATTCCTCCAGAGAATGACTTATTTTAAACACTTCTGAATGCAGTTTTTTTTATTTTCCTCTAAATTACTGGAAAACATCTCCTGTACCAAAGCTGAAACCTGAACATTTTTTTTTTTGCTAAACAACTGCAAAACTCCTCCCCACAAGAGTTTTTTCTTCTTCTTTTTTTTGTTGTTGATTTTCTCTTACTCTCTCCAGATTTATTCTTTGTACATCCAGGCAGTGTAATGATTAACTAGTAATTGAATTTTTACCCAAACTGTTGACTTTTGTTGATTTTTTTCACATCACTTTTGTTTTTTGCACTGGGAGAGCTCTAATCAATTTGCTTTTCAGAGTGCAGCCATCATGGAACTCACCTAACATATATAGTTATTGAGAGAATTTTGTTTGTTTATTTTTGTATATTTGCTATCCAGGTAAATCCATCAGGGACAACTATCTTTTTCAGGGGTGATCCAGAAAAAATGTCTGATTAAATGAATTATTCAGAATCATGCAGTAGGCAAATACAGGCTGAATGAAACAACCTCAGATCTACATTATGAAGCTGGTTAATAACTTAATCTTCTTCAATAAACTGCCTGATTACTGACCTAGGTACAATAAAATAATCAGAGGCTACTTTTTTGTTGTGTCTTTCAGCTTTTCCTGGTTAGGGGTCGCCACAGCAGAACTCTGCTCCGCTAATGATTGGCAGTAGATTTTTACGTGCCGATTTGCCGGCCCTGACGCACAACCTTCAACAAACGTATGCCCATTCACGCATGTCTCCACACAGAAGACGCTCTAGCTGAGAATCGAACAGGACAACGTCTTACTGTGAGGCGACAACGCTACCGCAGCACCACCGCCGCAGATATGCAATACTAATAATCAAATCCATTTATATAGACAGCCTTAAAAGCCACAAACAAATCAGAAGCCAAACAGAAGTCACCAGTTCCTGATAGCTTTCAATATACATTAATCTTCTGTTCCACAAAAGTTTATTTATTTGACATTTGTTTACAGGGGTGGTGTGACTGGGTCAGAAAGAACTCATTTTCAGAAGAGGCCTAGGGAAAAAACTCCAGTTACATACAGAGATGTACAAACTTTATACAGATAACATAAAAATTACATGAGGTCCAAGTAAGCAGGCACATTGTTATGAGGCAGATGGTAACTACAAAATCAAATTTTGTTCTTTTAACTGATTACTAAATTTAGTGTACAGAGCCTTTCAGAAATCTTAATATGATAGAGTACAAAGTTGCAATGTTTCTTACCAGACATTCCTTCTGAAGATTCAAGAGTGTGGTGCAAAGCTAAATTCAATACTATTAGGACCTTGGTTAATAATAAGCTAATTTCTCTCATCGAATATAATGAAAGCAAACATAGTGACTGGAATTTACCAGAAATCTTATGCTATGAGCTGCTCTATAAGTAACATTTCTACTATTCTCATTTTAATGTTTTCAAAAATTTTACCTACTGTACAGGATCATGCAATCTGTAAAAGTTTCTTATTATTGCTGTAATTTAGAGCATGCACTAATGACTAATCTATTATTATTTTTGATGTAAATGCCATGTCAGAAAATATAGGACTGAATTCATAAAGTTTATATCAAGGTGTGCACAATGTGAACACCTAAAGTTAACCTTTTTGTATTCAGAGACAGTTCAGGAAGACATGCAGCACTGTGTTGGGCTGTCTGCATGGCTGTGCTACATGCTAATGAGGCAGTTTGGGAAAGAGGCATATGATAATTAATTAAGTGCTTACCCCACTGAAGGCATCTACATTATGGGTTGTGTATATGACCATGGCTGTTTCTTGCACTCTGCAGGTGGTTTCTATACTTCCACATACCTCTAGACTAACAAGCAGAACCTGCAACATTGGTGGGGGGACCACCGAACAGCAATGATAACTCTTAAAATGTGTGCCTGAGTAGCAGTTAGAACAGGAAATGGAGGGGCGAGGGAACCACTAGACATGAAAGATAATTCTCTCATACCTTAACAATGCTTCAGCTGTATGTAGGTGGGGGAATCACTAGACACCAGGAATAATTCTCTCATGTCTTAATGGCACTTCAACTGTACAGGCGTGGGAGGAACACAAGATACCAGGATACTCAATATGTTGTGCCTTGAGGGCACATATGTAAAAAAGGTGCTGAGAACCACTGGAGTCCTAGCAAAAGTAGTATGCCATAAAAGGCACCAAGCAGACCCCAACCCTCTACCCTCTCAACTCCCACAGAGGATATTAATCCTCTGCACCTGCACTTGACCCCAGTGATTCATTTTCAACATATATAATTTTAAAAAATTGCATAGGGAAAAATATCTGAACCATGTAGCTTTGCCGCAAGAAACCCTTGCATCAGCCTGCTGCACTAACTGATGTTATTGTAGCATTTTTTTTTTGTTATATATTTAGGATCACAAGCATTATGCAGTGCCTGCAACATGTCAGGATATACAAGGGAGGGGGACATGCCCTAGCATGCATTTATCAAGGGATACAAAGTGTGAAATACCTATGTCTTTGTTGACATATTTGTTATTTTATTTACATTTTATTGTTTATTTATGAAATTAATGACTCAAGAAATGTTTAGTACTCAGGCAACTACTCTAACCACTACCTGCCTTCTAACTTCATTTCTGCCTAGAGCACCAATACTCACCAATCTACTAATCTTACTAAAATCAAAACTTGAGAATCCTGTTGCAATAAAATAGCCAAATCTGCAACTAGTTCCCATCATTACACCCATCACTGGATTCCCCTTCCGTCTCTTAATTGGCTTGAGCTACCACAACATCTTGCCCATTTCCAGCTTATAACCAAAAATAACATTCTGTACAAACCTACTGCCTGCCCTGACTTAGTGTCCATGCTTCAAACCTATGCTCCCACTAGATCACTATGATCTGAAGACAAGCAACTCCTCCAAATGCACCAACCCCCCCAAAAAATCTGGTGCAAAAAAGCCTGTACTCCTAGTTGCTAAAGCTTAGATCAAACTTCACATCTGTATCAAACCCTAACATTCTTGTCTTCAAACAAACATTAAAAGAAGTCCTAAATAAAGCATGGATATGTTCCTACTTTAAACCAGGTTTAGAAAAATAGGACCTTTCTTTTGTTTCCTTTCTTTTTCCTCTTTCACAACACCCTATTCCCTATATTTCTTTTACCCTTATTAACTTCATTTTTACCTATGTTTTAATTTTTATCTTATTTCATTATAGTATTTCACCCCCTTTCGAACTACTAATTATTTTTGTTTTTTCCTCTTTCTCACTGCTTCAAAAACATTCTTACTGCTCTATTTTTTATTTATTTATTTAAGTATTTATTTGAATATATATATATACTTATCTATAATTATTTATTTATCTATATTATATGATGATTATTATTAATTTTTTCTTTTACATAATTTATATATCGATACATATTAAGTATATGAGTATTAGTTATATTATTATGTTGTGTCCTTCTGAAGTGGGATGTATCAATTATCACAGAATGTTGACATTGTATATGAATTGAAGGGTTATTATTCCTATTATATTAGTGTTTTATATACATTGTGTTTTTATATATTCAAGTTTTTATCTCATATCCTATACACTATTAGATTTTAGATATTAAGACAGAGGAGAGTATTCTGTATAGATAGAACATATATATCGTATTTTTACAATTTTCAAAAAATGTAAAGTATATTATAGTTTAGTATCTAAGTCATTTTTCAAGTGTTTATGCCTTTAAGAAACCTTTTCATTTTAAAGTTTTTGGCGCCAAAATTCATATATAACATTCAGCATTTGCTGATGCTAATTGTTCTGATGAAGTCTGCCATTGGCGGATGAAAGCGCTTAACGGAGTGTATTTTATGTTGTGGATTTTGTTCCTGCCGTGTATTTGGATGTTTTTGGATGTCTTTCGTACATTAAACTGACTTGCTGTGGAAGCTGCGTTTATCCTTTATTACCTATAACCAGACCAGTCGGGTCTATATCATTGTGAGTGGTATTCGTACTTACTGATTTTCATTTTTACCTATGTTTTAATTTTTATCTTATTTCATTATAGTATTTCACCCCCTTTGGAACTACTAATTATTTTTGTTTTTTCCTCTTTCTCACTGCTTCAAAAACATTCTTACTGCTCTTCATCTCTACCTTTTTGTCATTCCTCCTTTCTTTCAATAACCAATGTTAGCTTCTAACAGATTTTCCCTTTTCATTATAAACTGATATGACATTATTCTGATTTCCCTTTTCAAAGTTTATACTCATATGCCAACCTCCTGTATATTTTTTTTCTGTAACCTAGGTCTCCAAAATATGTTATATAAATAAAGCCTGTTTTACTGTTGTCTAATGTAAGCGCCTTATCTGGTAACCGTTTGTAAAAATTGAAAACTATTATATCATGGCACACTTGATGATGCCTTCTTTGATTGTTAATGTTTTTGCATTTGTTTGTTGGACTGGATTTTTATTGTATTTTGAAAGTATTTCTATATATTTCTATGTATTTTTGGAGCTTTTCTCTCTGGGCCTGTGCTGAAAATAGGTACAGTAGATCCAGTCAGACTTTCCCAGTAAACAAATGCCGATAAATAAGTAAATAAATAAATAAATCAATAATGGACAATAACAAAATATAAAATTAAATAATTAGCAAAGCAGAAGCCATGGCATCAAAACTGTACACTATGACTGGGAAGGGGTTATGCTGGGATTTGCTCATGCCTGGCTTCAAAGTTTGTCTACTTAGGATTCACCCACAGTTGCAAAGCAGATGAGTAAATTCCAGTATACATCCAGACATGGTATATTACTATAACAAATCACTGTTGCATTTTTTTATCTTTCTTTCAGTATTACTGTCAGATTTTGTGAGAAGAACATAAATAAAACTGTTTTTTTATATAGCCAAAGCTGCACACCATTTTCTGTTTGCGCTCTTTTTCCCCTCTCTGCTTGACAACCATCAAGTCTTCCTTTATAAGTGAATCCCTTCTGTTCCTCTGTCCTTTATCTGATTATTATTCTTTGGTATTTCTGTGGGTTGCATTTAGAAACATCAACTCACAAAAGTTTGATATTAAGAAAAATAAAAAAATTAAAAGTTTATTTATATTGAGAAAATAAAAACTTCATCAAATCGAACTTTTCCCACAGGGTTTTATAACTCTCACCTCAGAGCTATTTAAATATAATCACTGCTGAGATAGCATCACACTGTTGCAGCTATAAGTAACCAATAAGAAGATTTTTTTGCTGGTAGATTTGTCCGCTTTTCTAGTTTTTATTGAAAATTTTCAAATTGAGAGACATTAGCAGTTGTCCATAATACAAGGCTCAGCAGCATCTCTCACCCTGCACCGTTTATCTCATCTGTACTGCAATGACATTTACTGATTCAATGGCATCCATTTACATGACTATGGACTTCTCCACTGAGAAGCTGAAACAATACGTATCAGAGCACCTACCACCAGTGCTGTAGTACAGGTACTAAGAGGAACATACGTAGACACTGAGCCCTGAGATAGGCACAGAGAAAAACACACACACACTGACACACACAATACTAATTTACAGACAGATGCTCTCCTGGACCCCCCACAATAATAATTAGGAGACAGATACTCTCATGGACCCACTCATACCCTGTCCCAGTACCCTTACACACACTGATACACATACATGCACATACATGCACTCCCATTTGCACACATCACAAGTTAGGAAAATTGGCAGTCTGTGCAGGGTGAAGTGGCTCTGATTCACCCTCACTTCTAAAAGAACAGGTGTATACTGCAAGAATGCCATGCACACCTATTTCTTTGGATCCTTCGCATGCTCAGCACCTATGTTGTTTGGGCGTCTATGAATACCATGCTACACAAGTCACCTAACTGGGCAGCATGCAGAGATGGTCGTTTATACAGATCCATCTTTTAGACTGCCTCATCAGCATATGACACTCTGAATCTCACTGCTTGAAGAGAACAGTGGCATATCTAGGCAGTGAAGGGGGCCTATGAATCAGAATGGTCTTGCAAAATATTTAAAACAGCTTGTACTCATTGCATATTTCATGAGCTGCCTATCCATACTGGTCGCTGATATCACCTTATATATTTTTGCTATTAAAGATCATGTTAGTAGTCAGGCATTTTCCCAAGGAAATTGATAAACTTTTTCACAAATGCTAAACCCATCCCTATAATACTCCACAGACTTTAAAAATAGGTGAACCACAGGAAAAAAAAACATATTCAAAACTTACTTTATAACATCACCAAGCCATTACATGTTTATTATGAGGAGCTTTTTTTTAGCTACTGTATCAATGCAACAAATCAAAAAAATCAAACACCTTATGTCATATGTTTCTTCTACTAGGGAACTATGTATAAGCTTCTGTTCCTGTAAGTATGAATTATACTTTTTTTTCTGTTTGCTATATTATTGAGAGACTAGTACAAAGAAAAAAAGAAGAAACTGGAAACAGCGCACACCAAACCGCACTTTATTGAAGATCACAAAAGTTGCTAAAATTCCACCAGATAATCCACAAGGTATCCACAAGGTTAACGCTTTAAAATCAATGCGTTTTCGTCAACTTCCTGTTAAGACTTCATCAGACAATTTAGTTTTAATTAATTAGTCATTATATAGTATAGTTTAAAAAAAAGTATCCAATAAAAACATATGCATTCTGTTTGGACCAATAACAATCATGGGAAACAAAAAGGGCTCATTAAAAATAAAGGCATGTATAATGAATGAATTTCTAAAACTCTGTTAAAAACTATTCTAACAGTTTATTCTGAAGTTTAAAACCTTTAAAAAAGTTGATCAGTTTGTGCTACAATAAATATATCTCTGTTAGTTCAAATAAATAAATAAATATAGTAAAAACCTCAGTTATGTGAATATAAATATGTGAGTGTGGGATAAAACATTTTTTGTCAGGGATAAAATTTGAACTATGCAGCCACCTACTGTTCTTTTTTGGTAATTCATTGCTAATTTAGCTCATACTTTAGCCGCTCTCAATTTCAAAACTGAAGCTAGAGAAATACAAATAGTACAAAGAACCTACAAGATCTGTAAACTTTAAATTAAACTATTTAATATATTTATATATCAGAATATTATTGGAGAAGATTACAGCCAATCAGTGGTATTAACACTTACAGAAAGTGCTTATTATTTAATGTATCTTAAATTCAAACACAGAAATATCTTATTCAGTATTTTCTTTAAGTTTGTTTTCCAGATTCTCAAGAGACATAACACAAGTTTAGGACAAAGAACTCTGTCAGATAGAGGCCTCTCAGACTGTTAATGACCTGGGAAGGTTAAAGGCAATGGAGTTAGCCAACTATACCAAGTATTAATAATACATTGGAATCCCTTCTTACAATCAATATCTGTAGACTGTGTCTTCAAGATTGTTAATATGGTTTGCTATCTTTAGATCTGAAATATGCATCTTGCAAAATATCACCCAGAGTGGACTAGTTCAAACAGATTCACAGATCTAACTCAAAAATGTTGTTGATATTTTTAACAAGAAAATTATCACGTCTAGAGGAAATTAGCAGAACATTACATTTCACTCAGTCTTTTTAAAAAGTGTAGGCAAAACTCTGAAAATGGATAATCTCACTTGCATTTTACAGACCTGAGTTTAAGTCCCATAATCTCCACTTACAATATGCTGTGTTCTGTGTAAGTCATTTAAACACCCAGTGCTCTAAGGACACCAAGGAAAAAACATGTACTTTGGCCTAAAGGGACTTACTTGGATAACAAACACTAAAATACTAGAGATGTCTTTGGCTCAGCTTTTCTTAGTGTGCTACTCTACAGAATTCACAGCTGTTATAGTTTCTAATACTGGAAAGCAACTAGATAAAGTGGTTTACTATGATAAGGTCGAACTGGACCCCATCGAATGATGGGATCATCTAACCACATCCGCGAAAGCGACAATGTCTAATCCCGACATTATCAAAATATGACTCAACCTCAGAATGGGCTTTAACATGGGTTGAGATAGGGGTGAGATTCATACTTTGACAATGTTGGGTTCGACATTGTCACCGCTTGGCCTCTGGACTTCGACTGAAGTGAGTTCGACCAAACCCACTTCAACCTTACCACAGTAAACCGATAAAGTCATAGCATGGTCTTCCTATACTTAGCCACCAAATGTCCTTATTAAAACAATAAACATAATTTAAGTAGGCTCATTCATTCATTCATCAGTAAGTACTGGGAAAGCTGCGCTTGCAGACCATTTTAAGTCTAGACAATTTCCCTTTTTGTGCTTGAAATAACCTATCCCATTTGGTTATAGATTGGCTTTAACCAAAATGGAGTACTAAAAAATAGGTGAACAACCGAACTGTTGAAGTCTTTAATTGCACAAAACATACACAATATATTATTATACATTGGAATTAAAGACTTTAATAGAAAGCACTCTGTTTTGGTTATTGGTTGTTCTATAGTGCTACGCATGCAGTTGTGTGATTCAGTATAGATTAACCTTACCCATCCCATGCTTGATAATTATATATTACCCCTAATAAGAATAACTGGGATCATACCATAGATAATTTGACAGGACCCATAAATAGGCTAAAGCATTTAGGAGCTGCTTCTGTTCATTAGTAGTACATGGAGCAATCCTGAGGTAAATTTTCTGTTTTCCATCCATTGATCTAAATTGCATTTGAAAATAGACAGGGATGAGCTTTGTTTTATGTGGATGGGAAGTCTGTTCCATAGCAGTGGTATCCTGTGTGAAATATACTTGTCCCTCCAAACCAATGTTGCAGAAGAGGTTTAGATCCCTATACTGAGTAGTTCTGATACTATTTGACTTTCTGATGTGCAATTAATCCATCGGTATTGGGTCAGATGATGCCTTGTATGTCAGACACAATTCACCTCTTATCAGTCTGTAATACAGAGTATAGTGACAGGGCTTTGAGTCAGTCCATGTAGAATGTGTTGTTTAGGCCTTGTTTCCTTTTAGTAAGGTATCTCTATGGGGGTTGCAGTTGTTGCAGCTGTCTGAACAGACACAGGCCAAAGGGGACATTGTATTCAATGACTGGCCTACTGAGGGCTGAGTACAGAGGGACAATGACACCCCTAGATCTAGACATACTCCCTTTGTTTCTAAGCTGTGTAATATAGGACTTTCTTACATCAATGGGCACATATTGGTCAAAAGTTAGGTCACACACTGTCCACATAAATTTCAACTCGCAAACAACCAGGTCAACTCTTAGTGGAGTATTCTCAATGCGGTAGTTCCCTGGGGTAGATGACTTCCCAAAGGATACACGAATGCATTTTTGGACATTTAGGTTCAGATCATGATGAAAAGTAGATGCCAAACTGGAGAATTCCAAGAACAGAACCCTGGGGTACTCCACTGGTGAGTGGTCTCTTTGTGGAGGTAACTTCCCCTATTTTGATTGTCTACATTCTATCTATGAGCCAGTTAGCAATCTAGCAGGTGACATAGTGGTTTATTCCTAGTTTATTTGGCTTTTCTACTATGCCCGAGTGGGAAATTGTGTCAAAAGCTTTGGCCAGGTTGAGGTATATGGTATGTATGTTTTGCCTTCATCCACTGATTTGGTGACCTGTTCAAAAAAATCTACCAGATTGAGTAAGCATGACCTGCCCTTGACAAATCCAAACTGAGATGGGTCCAGTGTTTGGAGATTCCCTGCGTCATAAGTGATTAATTCTACATCAGATTTCCAAACAAAAATAAGCATTGTTTAATAAAGCAAAATAGTTTCTGTGTGTTTTAAATTTGTAGTCTTGAATATTTTTCTAGGGAAATGTGAAACAAAATTTACTAACCATTAATAACAAAAGTATCCTTTTCAGGACATTTCAACTGTAAGAGACCACTCTGTTATTATAATCTGTCAATGTTTATATTCATCAATTATAATAATTTTGACTGCTTGCAACTTACATGTCAGATAGCCACAGTAAAGTATTCTAAACCAGTATATGCCTACAACATCCTTTACAATCTAGACAGATGCTCTGCCTTTAGCCAGTGTTTAAACTGGTATTAGCCTCATTGAGATCTGCATTCACTGTGCCAATACTCAGTGCTTACTCAAAAATCTAAGAATCATAATGATGACTGCCTATTTGTGTACAGCTATATATATATATATATATATATATATATATATGTACGGTCTATATTATATTATCGCATGCTTACAAAAGCGAACAATAAATAATCGACACCATGTAAGCGAAAGCTTACAATGTCGAAACCTCAGAACCATTGCTGTTCCAAAATAAAAAAAAACAAACTTTAAAACATTACACAATGTGGGGGGCTTTGCCCCCCACACCCCCCTACTTAAATATACCAACTCCGAGATCACACTACAGTGCCAAAAACAGCAAAGTAACGAAAGCGGCCAAACAAATTCTTTCTCAAGGAAAGAATTAGCTGAAAAGCCGGTTCACAATTTTGCCTTTTCGCTCTTTTCAGTTCGATCAAGACGCATTCGACAAACTGCGTCTGCGATCTGGTAATAAGAACCCATATATATATATATATATATATACACACATATATATATATATATGGTTCCCTATCAGAAGCCTGAAACACTATAAGCCTGAAAATCAAAATCCTGAAAACTATAGACTGAAAATTCAAAATCCTGAAAGCCCAAAATCCTGAAACTCAAAATCCTGAAAACATAAATAATGCTAATATGTCACTATAAAGACACTAATATCTACCAACTGACCCTGACCCTAACCCTAACCCTAAGGTCCGTCACTATCGCACACTCACCTGACCCGCGCCCTAACCCTAACTCACTTAAACCGCCCCTAACCCCAATATTTGTCACTATTGCATACATGCCTAATCTGCGCCCTAACCCTAACTCACTTAAACTGCCCCTAACCCTAACATAAAACCAACCGCACACTTACCTGAACCCAACGCATGACCCAACACCACACGGCTAACAATAGCAAAGCCACAATGACGTCAGTATGTCCATTTTGTGTTTTCAGGATTTTGAGTTTCAGGATTTTGGGCTTTCAGGATTTTGAGTTTTCAGTCTATAGTTTTCAGGATTTTGATTTTCAGGCTTATAGTGTTTCAGGCTTCTGATAGGGAACCATATATATATATATATATATATATATATATATATATATATATATATATATTTTAATACTGTGGAACTCTCTCCCAACAAACATCAGAAATATTTCATTTATTATTTAAAACTACCTTGAAAACATACCTTCCAACAAAATGATCCTATACTTTTAACACCCCCCCATTGCTAAGCCCCCTTCTTATTTTAATAATTTCCTATCTACATTTTAACATTCCAATGAAGTCATACCAGCCAACAAAATAATCCAGCTGGTGTACTAATACCGTTACTAAGTTCACGTTTTATGCAGCCAAATCAAGTAAATATAAAATCCTCATACTTTCTTTGCTGTTTACATTACCCAAGTGAATACCTGTTTGGCTAAAACTTGCATATTCCTTATCTGATGTCGGTGTACTAAAATCTCAATGTGGATTTATAGATAAAATTGTCAAATGATACTGAATGTCCTTTAGATATACATGACTTTAGCATGCTGTTCATACTGTTTAGTATACTTAACACAGTGATCAGCTGTTGCACTATATATAGGTCAGTGTTAAGTAGTGTGCGGCATTGTTAGCTCATGCTAATTGCCTGTGAAAAAGTATGCACTATGGAGTTTTTCTCCTTGGGCCTACAATAAAAATGTGCTTTGCCCAGTCAGACTTTCCTGGTAATCAAAGGCTAATAAATAAATAAGATTTTACAAATCCACACTAGTCCTACAAAGCCAAACCAGTACCTGTTTAACTAGATCATTTAAATCCACAGACAGCTCCTGTATCTACCGATTATAATCACACTAAGCCTGTGCACCTTAGATGCTGACTGTAGAAAAAAAAACCAATATTCATAATTCACAAAAATGCTAGATTAATGACTTTAAAATGATGACAGGAGGAAATGTTACTTTTATCCACGGACAGCCTTTACTCCAACCCAGCAATTATAGCCACTTTATTAATGAAGTATAAGATGCCAAGAAGAGTCATTCATATAGTAACATCCATAAAAAAACATAAAAAAAAAATAAACAAAAGGAGACATACTTATTGTCGCTCTCCTGTCTGGGACACAATAGAAGAGTCTTCATGGATTCTGTTCAAGCAGCTTTATTTTATACCAACATGTCACTATAGAAGATTACTGACTTTAACTTATGTAACTTATATACAGATTAACAACTGCGATCTTATATACAGATTAACAACTGCGATCTTGCATGTTCTCTCCCAAGCTGCTCTTTCAAAATGGTACTAGGGATTACACGTGTCTAGAATTTATACCTGCATGTATAGCCTTGACCTGCTTCTTAAAGATATAGTGTACACATCACTTGCACTCTGATCTACATCCTCCCTCTTTGAGAAATAGATCATATTACGTTATAAGGCTATTTGGCATGCAGAAATCACAGGTAATTCTTGGTCATGCATTATACAATACTAAATACACAGATATATACCATCAGGTCCATGTTGCTCTGTATTTCACACAAGGCTTAGATACTCGCCCATATTGTGTGACATAAAACTGGGGATGTGATTTAGCAACTGGAACTGCCTCTGAAAAATGGTTGACCTGTGGAATGTTCGGATCATTTTCTGGAATGGAATCAGAATTTTGAACACATTATAGTATGGGAACAGTGTCTGATTCACTCTTAGATTTGGATTCTACATCACAGAAGCAATGTTGTGATGGTGATGATGGTTCTGGTACAGGAAGAAGATATTTACGGTTCCTCCTATATTCCACACCCTTGGAGTCTACCAGGTAAGATCTTTTCTCTGCACAGATGCCTGTAATCTGTCCGATTTGATCAAAACTTTTTTTTTGTTGGGATTCGTACCGTCTCTCCTTCCCTCAATGGACGAAGTAATCTGGTTGATCTGTCGAACTAGATTTCTGGATATTACGCTTCTTCAGCAATTGAGTTTTGATGGCTTTATTGTTCTTAGATGTAGGCTTCAATAAACTAGAACTAATGTTTAGCATAGTTCCAGTTTGTCTGGAAAGTAGTCTTTGAGCAGGTGAGCCAAGAATATCATCATGAGGTATGTTTCTGAGATTAGCAGATTTAAGAATGCATCGGTATTGTCATGCTTTGACCTTTCAGGTAACTGCTTTGCACTTTGCACTGCACGTTCAGCTAGACTATTGGACTGAGGATATTCAGGACTACTAGTGACATACATGAAGTCCCATTCTTTTGCAAATTTCTGAAACAACTGGCTAGTAAATTGAGTACCATTGTCAGAAAGAAGTTTATATGGACTACCATGAACTGAGAAATGAAGTTTCAACTTAGTAATAACAGCAGTGGATGTTAGGTTAGGTAGTAGATCAATCTCAAACCAATTCGAATAAGAGTCTACCAAAACCAAGTAGTGTTGATTGTTCCACTCAAAAGATATCAGTTGCTACAGTAGACCAAGGTAGTTCAGGTACCGGACTTAGCTGAATCAATTCTCTTTGCAAATGTGGTCTAGTACTATTGCATACTGAACATGAAGAAAGTACTCTGTCAATGTCTTTTGGTAATGAAGGCCAAAATACTAATTGTCTTGCTCTTGTCTTAGTGGATGCAGATCCTAGGTGACTACGATGCAAAATCTGGATATATTCTTGTAAGGAAGCAGGAGCAATAATTTTAGGACCTTTGAAAATAATGCCATCTTCCATCAACAATTCATCTCTGTAAAGAAAATACATTTGCACTTCAGGTGGTACACTAGATTGCTTTGACGGACATCCAACATTAATGTAATGATTGAGCTTCTGCAAAATTGGATCAGTCTAAGTGTGATCTCTTAACTCATCAAGTCTAGTGGTGGAAAAATTATGCACGGACATCACATCAAAGTCAAAATTCTCTGCACCAAGCTATTCTGTAGTACTTCTGAGTGATCTGGATAAGGTATCAGCTATATAAAGCAATTTGCCTTTTGTGTAGATCATTTTGAAGTTGTACTTTTGCAACTTAAGCATCATTCTTTGTAATCTTACTGGAGCTGAATGCATAGGCTTCTTTAGAATAGTAACTAGAGGTTAATGATCAGTTTCAATCTGAATAGCTTGACCATATAGATAGTCATGAAACTTGGAACATGTAAATACTATTGCCAAAAGCTCCTTCTCAATCTGAGCATACTGCATCTCAGTTTGGGTTAGTGTTCTGGATGCATAAGCTTTTGGTCTGTCCTCTTGAAGTATAACTGCACCAAGACCAAATTTTGAAGCATCACAGGAAAGAGTAAATTGTTTATTCACATCATAGTATCTTAATGTAGGTGGGGGTGACAATTTTCTGCTTGAGGTCTTCAAATAACTTCTGGTGTTGTTCCAGTCATGACCATGCAACATTTTTGCATGTTAGCTCTCTTAAAGTTGTTGTTAACTCACTGAAGTCTAGTATAAACTTCCCTAAATAGTTGACCATGCCTAAGAAATGCTGTAGAGCTTGTACATTATCTGGTACTGACACCTCTAGAATAGCTGCTTGCTTGGTCAGGTCTAGTCTCAAGCCTGTACTTTAAACAAATGGCCTACATAAGTAACTTCTGGAAGTCCGAATATGCACTTCAGAGGATTGAGCTTCAAGTTTACTTCACATGCTATGTCTAGAACTTTCTTGAGGTTTCTGTCATGCTGTGCATCACCATTGCTTCCAACCAATAAATCATTTACTATTATGGCACAAGGATAACCCGAAAAAAATTGCTCCATTTCATGCAAGAAGACTTCACTTGCAGAATTTATTCCAAATGGTATCCTTAGGAATCTGTATCTGCCAAATGGTGTACCAAAAGTAGTTAGAAATGAGGATTTACGATCAAGCATCACTTAGGTTCATAGGTGTGTACTAGGCTAATGGCCCTAGAGCCTTTACAAGCCTAGACCATAGGATTACCCTGGCATCATGCCACCTGACCTTAGTTCCCAGTGCTTCTGTCGAGTAGAGCCACTGGAACTCTTTGCATCCAAGACAGAAAATACAGTAGCATTTGGGATTAGAGCTGCAACTTCTTTGTGTGCATTGGATGACATAGTCTCTTTAATGCTTTGTTCAGATCTCTTGGGTGAATACATATTCTGAATTTGTCTGAGCCTTTTTTGTGAGCGGCTACCATGGATGACACCCATTCAGTTGGTTCTGTGACTGGACAAATCACACCTTGCTGCACCATTTTATCCAAATGAGCTTTAACTTTGTCCTGCATAGCTATCAGAACTTTTCTGACTAGTCTGACTACTGGAGTGACCTCTGGGTCTAACTTCTTGGAATACACAATTGGAAGTTTGCCTAACCTGTCATCAAAAACATCAGCATACCCTGAGAAAATGGCTTCAGAAAAACTGGAACTCAGAAATGCACTTATGTGATGGACAAAAGAAAGCAGATTGATTCTTAAACTATCTTTGAGACCCAATAAAGATTGCACTGGTCTTTGGACTACATAGAATAACAAGTTGTAACAGTACTAGAACAAATAACATGAAAGCATCACTGAACCTTCGGTTTGAATTTCTTCACCTCCATAAGCAACAAGTCTCACACTACTGGCCACACTGAGTTACTTGTTAGTTCTCACTTTAGCAAATATGTCTGCTGATATAACATTACACTTTGAACCAGTGTCTACTTTGAGCTCTGTGGATTTTCTGTTAATCCAGGCAGTGCAAAACACTTCACTTCCTGTCAGTAAATTCACTGCATCAACTCTTTCACCAAGCACTGATACACCATCTACATAGAAAGCTGTCTGCTTTGGCTCTACTTGATCACTTTGCTTTTTTGTCTTACCTTTCTTTACAACTGTGTGAGGCTTACTTGATTTGCAAAACTTTTGGAAATGGTTCCATTTTTCACACTTGTGACATTGCTGCCAAATGCTAAGCACTTCTATCTTTTAGACTCATGATTTGCACCACAATTGCAACAGTTAACAATAAAGCTAGACTTGGGTTTTCCTGATTCATGCTTGAACTGCACTGAGCTTGAATGCACTCCTTTCTTAGAACTTTCTGGAAAGCCACGTGCCTTTCCTGGATACCCTGTAGCTGCCACATGCTTCTGTTTGCCACGTGTTGCATACTATCTACATTTGCTCTGGAGCCAACTGAAACCATGCTCTTGTCACTCGCAAGCATACTTGTGTGTTTTTCTGTCACCTCATGGATTTGACAAATCTTTATGGCTTTGCTCAATGTTAAATCACTGTCACGAAGTAAAACCTTTCTCACAGCACTATTAATACCACACACAAGCATGTCCCTTATCAGCTCATCTTTTAAGTCACCAAACCAACATGTTTTAGCTCTGTTTCTCACGTCAGTTATATAAGCTGCAAATGTTTCCCTTGGTTTCTGATCTCTTGTGCAAAACTATGTCTTTGATGCAAACAGGTAACCTATGAATGGTTCATCTCCCAGGCCCATACTTACACTTATCAAGGGGATCAGAACTTGTCAGAGATTTGGGATGCATGGCTAGACTTAAAAAGGCTTTTGTGGTCATTAACCTAGTAAACAGCTTTGAACCTATAAATGCCTCTCTAATGTAATATTCGTCTGGTGGTCACACATTTCTCTGAACTTACACTTCAAACACTTGGTGTCTTCCCTTGATTTAGCTTGTACAACAATATGACGATTCTCACCTTCTCCTTCATATACTGTAGGTGTGTATACAAATGAATGCTCTCTTTCTATGGCCTCTGACCCAGCCAGGATTAACAAAATTAATGCCCTGGTGTGTGCATCTCTATCTGCATAAGCTGCTTGTATAAAAATATTGTACTCTTGCTCAATATACTCCAGTTCTCTGCAATATTCTGATCAAATACAAGTGGTAGAGGTTTTTGAAATCCATCTGCCATATTAACACATGCTAGTGAAGGCTTTTGCAAATAAGCACAAACATACACACATGCACATATGCCAGAAACTTATGCTAGTATTTGTAACTTTGTCCAAAGCCTTTGCACTTCTGAATTTATACTCTTTTGGGCTTTTTGAAATTATGCTAATGGACAAACTTGTAGTACCTTTGAATAACTGGACTTTTTGAAATAAACCTATCCAGCACTTTATATTTTTGCAATAACATTTTGAAAGGCTAAAATGCTAAAATCGTTTATTATCATTTTAAGAAACACTTCAAAAACTTTACGATGTGACTAGATAACTCTTGGGCACTGTAATACTCTTGTAATATTGACTTTTGCAAGAAATCACTTCTTATCAATGTAAGAAACATATCAAGTAACTGTACAATGCGAATAAATCTAGCATCTGTTGCCCAAAACTCAACTTTGAAGTAATTGCACTTTGCTAATAACTGCATACAGCACACCGAAATGTCCCCAAAATGGCAGTACCTTGAACTGTTAACAGTATGAGAAACACTCTGTAATGGTGGCACTTTGCGAATAGACACACCCAGCACAAGAACTTTTAAAAATGGCTATATTTTGACTGTATTTCATGAAATAATTGCACTTTACACACAACAACTCTTCAAAATGCATGCACAGTAATAAGCACACACTGTAAGCACTTTTATACACTTTGAGATACTTCGAATAACTTTAATTATGCCCTTGATACAATATGAAGTCATAGTTATGCCAAAACACAGCACTTTGCCAAAACACATGCAGTCGCCTTGCTTTATTTTTGCTTAACATGCCCTTTCTTGCCTTTATTATATATATTTTTTTGCTCGTTTAAGCCCTTTTCATGCTCAGTGTACTTTTCTTGTGCTTGTTTGACTCTAAACATGCCCAGTTTTGTCTTAAACATACTCCTTTTGCTTTAAACATGCTTGTTTTGCTTTAAACATACTCCTTTTGCTTTAAACATACTCCTTTTGTCTTAAACATACTCATTTTGCTTTAAACATGCTTGTTTTGCTTTAAACATACTCCTTTTGCTTTAAACATGCTTGTTTTGTTTTAAACATACTCCTTTTGCTTTAAACATACTCCTTTTGCTTTAAACATGCTTGTTTTGCTTTAAACATACTCCTTTTGCTTTAAACATGCTTGTTTTGTTTTAAACATACTCCTTTTGCTTTAAACATACTCCTTTTGCTTTAAACATGCTTGTTTTGTTTTAAACATACTCCTTTTGCTTTAAACATACTTCTTTTGCTTTAAACATACTCCTTTTGCTTTAAATATACTCCTTTTGCTTTAAACATACTCCTTTTGCTTTAATCATACTCCTTTTGCTTTAAACATGCTCCTTTTGCTTTAAACATACTCCTTTTGCTTTAAACATGCTCCTTTTGCTTTAAACTTACTCCTTTTGCTTTAAACATACTCCTTTTGCTTTAAACATACTTCTTTTGCTTTAAACATACTCCTTTTGCTTTAAATATACCTCTTTTGCTTTAAACATACTCCTTTTGCTTTAAACATGCTCATTTTGCTTTACTGTTAACTGTTTCATCAAATACTTTTGTTTTAAATATTTCCTTTAGTTAACAAACTTTTCGTGCTTTCAACTTGCTCAGTAATGTGGTCTGTGCTCTTGTAATGCCCCTTTTTGTCTTTTGTATCACATAAACAGTTTGTAAAAAAACACAAACAAAACCACGGAACCTTGCTCCAGCGAAATAAACAAACTGCTAATGGAAACCAGACTTTAAATCCTGAACGCAAGTTTATTATAAAGCGTTTTCGCCTTGCTTAATAGCTTGGCTTCCTCAGAGGTAAGATAAAAACAATTTTTAAAAGTGAGACTTAAATACAAAAAGGAAAGGAAGTGATGTCATTGAATAGCCTTTTTTTTAAAAGGCAATTACCAAAAAATACATGTTTTTTTAAAAAATACATGTATTTTTTATATATAAAAATAATAAGCATACAATTCACAAGTCCTTACAAATACCAAAATACAATCAAATAAACCATAGCCCCTTGTAAAAAACTAAGGACTATAAAAGTAAAATATACTTATATAAAAACTATTGAGTATATAACAAATACACAAGAAGTATTGCAATTTGATGCCAAAATCTGAAAATTCAAGATCAATAATATACCTAATGATTGACCAGCCTAAATATAAGGCTGAATTTAATGTCATCTTCTTGGATGCAATACTTCTTGTGTATTTGTTATATACTCAATAGTTTTTATATAAGTATATTTTACTTTTATAGTCCTTAGTTTTCTACAAGGGGCTATGGTTTATTTGATTGTATTTTGGTATTTGTAAGGACTTGTGAATTGTATGCTTATTATTTTTATATATAAAAAATACATGTAATTTTTAAAAAAACATGTATTTGTTGGTAATTGCCTTTTAAAAAAAGGCTATTCAATGACATCACTTCCTTTCCTTTTTGTATTTAAGTCTCACTTTCAAAAATTGTTTTTATCTTACCTCTGAGGAAGCCAAGCTATTAAGCAAGGCGAAAACGCTTTATAATAAACTTGCGTTCAGGATTTAAAGTCTGGTTTCTATTAGCAGTTTGTTTATTTCGCTGGAGCAAGGTTCCGTGGTTTTGTTTGTATTTTTTTACCAGTTTGTTCAGTTTTGCTCGTTTTTTTACATAAACAGTTTGTGCCATTTCTCATTACCTTTGATTCTTTTTTGGCTGTTTGTACTCTTTTCTCTCAGTTTTACCGTCACTGTTGTCTCTGCACCTCATGGCTCTGAATATTATTCTCTTCGATCCTGGTTCTGACATCATGTTGCTCTCCTATCTAGGACACAATAGGAGAGTCTTCATGGGTTCTCTTCAAGCAGCTTTATTTTAAACCAACACATCACTATAGAAGATTACTGACTTTAACCTAAGTAACTTATATACAGATTAACAACTGCAATCTTTCATGCTCTCTCCCTAGCTGCTGTTTCAAAATGGCACTAGGGATTGCACGTGTCTAGAAGTTATACCTGCACATATCGCCTTGACGTGCTTCTTAAAGATACAGCGTATACATCACTTGCACTCTGATCTATACTTACAATAAAAGTACAGTATAAAAATAATAGGAAACAAATTAATACAAATTTGTACACACATGAATTAGCCTGAAAGTGCTCTTGGCAGGAACCTATAAATTGTGAAACAGAAGGATTCACAAACATCATGCGCATTGATATAAATATATCTTGCACATGGTACTTAGTTTATAGACTTGAATCATAAAACATAATCACACTAATGAAATGCTACATGCCCACGGAAAAACAAACAGAATCCACTAACAATGTTATGGTGTCAGAGGTAGAACTTATACACATACAGCAGTGCACAGTACTGAGAAGCATAAGGCACTGAGGGGCATATCTAGCAACAGTACAACAAAGGCTACCACAGCTGAGATGTAGCACATCAGAGGTGTAGCATGTGTATTTTCTACATGTCCCACACCATTTACTGGACTGGTCACCCCCCCAACTGTGCTACACTGAATTGTTTTCTGGGGCTGTCTTCAGGATGCTGCAGTGTCACATTATGTTCTGGACTGTTGCCTCTATTTGTTTTCTTTTGGGGGGACACAGTAGTGGTAGCTTACTTTGGACATGTATAGCAGAGTATCTGTATACTGTCATACTGTCCTTGCTGAGTCCATCACACTGCATCCTGTATTGTACAGGATAAGCTATAGCACACATAGTGCTAAGTGTCCTCAGAGTACTACATCTGCTATAGGTTATACAGTAGCCTTCTCACAATGGTGGCATTTAAAGCTGGAGGGGGTACCTTGTGATCTGCCCTACATACAAGCTAGGATAATTTGCTGAAGCAATTATTTCATTATTCATACATACAGAGCAGTTCTGTGGTGCCTATCACTAACTAAAGAGATATACTTCAGAGACGAGTGTGTTTGGCACAAGAAACTGACCTAATTATGAAGGACATACTTTCTGAATATTCCATTTCATCACGTTTGCTACTGTTTCAAAATGACGCAATCCCACTGGATGTTAAATGAGGTAAGGGGGGTTGAGACATAGCCGCCTTCACAAAACCTCTATGAAAATACCACTTTTGTATGGGGCAGCAAACCTAAATTTCACTGAGTTTGCCCTTGATCACTTGTCCAATAGCCACTTGGCAGATGGGTTGCATCACCATTGCTGTCAGGCTACAGGATGCTTAAGTTGTTCATTAATGTCTGCCTACATAATGGGAGATCCAGGATACCCACATTACACACAGTTATGTTGGTGTGTTTTTCTTCATTTATTTTAGGCCTTTAATTAAGTTATTGCTTGGTCACATGCTGCTGAGTGACATCTCACAGTTACAGTGTGACTGTTTCCTTCCATTTATTGTTTTGGTATAGGTAGTCTGTACTTGTATGCTTACAAAGTACTGCCTTTCAGATATGTCCTTGCTCCATATTTTTGGGCTTTGGAACTTCTTGTTTCCATTATGTTTTGCTTGAAATGTTTCTCTTGGGAGTTCATGTTAAACAACCTGCATATAAAAATCACTGACCAAATATCATGAGGCACCATTTTCCAATTCTGTCTCTCTTTCTGTCTTGCATGAAGGTAGACAGATAAGGTAAAGTATTATCTACAAGGAGAGATGCGGGATAAATTGTGTTTTATATTCAGACTTGCCAGAGTAGAGCTAGTGTGTACATGGACCTATGTATTTCACTTTGTATACTAAGGGTCAGTCATTTGCTGTTTTACTCAGGCAGATCACCTGAAGGGAATTTAGTGTACAACTTCCTGGAACACTATTCTGTCAAACGGAATGAATGTTAGGCCAGGGGTTCCCCAGGGTTCTGTTCTTGGAGTGCTGCTGTTTAATCTTTTTATGCCAGACTTTCCATCCCAGGGAAAGGTATTAGTCAGCATGTTTCCCATTGATACTAAAATTGGAGCCATTATTAATTTTGTCAATGATTATGCTATTTCACAGAATTCCTGGGATACTCTACAATTTGGGGCAGCAAATGACCGAACTGCTGATTTTGGGTCAAATGATCAATGTTTCCCTTTTGCTTTGAATAATGTCATTATAAGCAGTGAGAATAAAATCAGGGACTTAGGTCTGGTGGTGGACTATAGATTGAATTATGAGGAAAATCTTACATTTGTAATAAAGAAGTGTTATGTTGACATTATGGACATTTTACATAGTATATCTAATCATGATGGGAGGGGGTGTGATTCCACTCTATAAGGCAGTTGTAAGACCACATATTGAATATTGCGGAGCTGCTTGTGTTTACAACCACTTGCAATTATCTAGACTGAAAAAAAAATTTAAAAGTTTTTCACCAAACAGACTGAAGGAGTATATTTACAAGAATAGATTGGTTCAGTTATCCCCGTTTCTATAAATTATAGGATGGTTAGAGGAGACCTTATTCTTGTGCAAAAAATGTCTCAAGACTATTGTCTTATCAGCTACTTGGGCCTGGAATTTACCAGAATTACCAGGTTATGAGAAATAATAGTCTTTTTTTTTTGTTAAAATGTCACTTGACAGTTCTAGACTGGGAAATAATTATTTTCATCACAAGGATGGGAAACTGTGGAATAATCTACTCAAAAGAAATTAGAAAGGTATCTTGCCTTGATGAATTCAAAATACTGATTGATAGCGGGTTTCCAGATAGGGTTTTCTGCCCCCAGTATTAATTGGCAAACTCATGAAGGTTTCTGCTGATGCTCTGAGTCTGATACCCATTGAACACAGAAGGTAGACAGTGCATGAGATATTCTAGTTCTGTTGGATTGCAATGCCTGTACATGCATTCTCCTAAAGGGTTAACTGGTGGCTTGCACACAGGTTATGCTTACTGTGAGAGACCTAAACAGAAATGAAAAAAAAAAATACACCATACAAATGTCACTTTCAGCAATCTCTCAAGTGTACTGTCTTCTGTAGCTTCCTAAGCTTTGATGGCAGGCTTTTAAAAGGTTTTTTAAATTATTATACATTAAAAAGCTGAAAGGGCAGCTTAAAATTGTATTAATCATAAGCATATAACATAATTAGAGACTAATTTTGATATGGATCTGTCTGTGAATGGAAACACAGAAAGCAAAAGATGTACTATTTTATGATTTTAATGCTGAAAGTGCTTGCCATTAATTATTGAATGCTTAATAAGTGTATTCGGTTTTAATGTGATAGGTTTCAAATAAATTGATATGTGATTGAACTACAGAGCTTAATTTAATTTTTAAAATGATTACAATAAACTATTTAATAAAAGCCAACCATATAAAGAAGGCAAAGGCCCAGCTTCACTGAGATTTTGTGCAAGTCACATGCTGCTAAGTGGCATAACATGGCATGATGATATGGAGAGGCAAAGAATAGCCAGGTGAAAACATGAGGTACTTATGGGCAGCTAGCTGCAGCTTGCAGTACTGTGTCAGTACACAAAGCGATGCAGTGAAATGTATGCCTTAAAGCATAAGAAAGCTTCCATAAAGCAGACATGGGCTACATAGCACAATCTCCTGTGAACAGAAGGCATGAGCACAGACCAGTATATTTCAATATATAGCACTGCTTGTAGCAGCTAAGCTGTGCATTTTACTGTGGCTCTCAGCAGGATGGCACCAAGTTCCTCATTCAGCTAAGTAGCCATACATTACTTGCAGTTGCACTGCTGTTGTGTCCATATATGTGGACACCTGTTAGATTCATAAAAGGGAAGGAAAGCAGTGTACAGGAAATAGGGGACACATGTGGACATCATATAGAAGAGTAGGAAAAAGGGGGAGGAGGTATCTATGTGTTTATTATTTACTGCAGATAGGGTTTTCCTTTTCTGGACAGAAGGGAAGAGGGAAGGGTGGAATGAGAAGCATGGTAGAAAAGGGGATAGAACAGCATACAGGCAGACAGACAATCACAGAACACCACAGAAACATTTACGGAAGTGCACACAATAAGATGGGGAGACACTGGAAGGACAGGGACAAACAGAACTTAGACAAATGGTGGTGATGAAATTTGGACCACACACATGGTGTAAGCTCGGCACAAGAAGAAGGGAAAAGACATGGATAGGGATAGAGTGAGGTACAAGCAGTTGTTATGTCCTTTTCATCCTAGTCCAGAGTGGTATTACATAGATCCATCCCCATAGGATGGATGAAGATGGTCAGTGGTCTGGACCACATCCTCCCCTGGTGACTTGGTGGCAAGTGCTAATGGATGAAATGAGTACATTATCAGTCCAGGAAGCTCTCCATATAGTCTATATATCTGGCTGTTGTTTGCATCTCAGCGGCCTCCACCACGTTTTCCAGCTGCAGCAGGGCCACCCAATGCAATGCACGTTGGAACCATCTCCAGCAAGGCACTCCAAGACATATCACCTCATGAGCCTCAGCAACAGCTTCATCAGGAACAAAATGCAGTAAGATGCCTGTAGAGCAAATCTATAATCTAAATCTGCAATGAGGGGATAAAATGAGAAGAGTCACAAGTGAATCTATCCTGCCATTAGACTAAATACTTAAACAGACCTGTCAGCCCTTATGAGGGAAATAACAATGGATGTCTACCAGCCTTTCCTGCCTACTGCAGAACATGACACAATTTGTATCCCATTCTACTCACACTGAAAGAGAAAGGGAACATCAGAGAACCACAATACCTAGAGGATGAGGTGCTAGAACAATATATAGAATCCGTTATGCATTTCCCATGAACTGCATGACATATGTTGAGATTTGTAAAGTGAATAAGACACAGGTATACATGGATACACACCAGGTAGTGTGCAGTTGTAGTAACCTGGTGCAGTATGAACCCCACACAAAATATAGTAGGCATATCATAATGCACAGCCATTACCATTATCACCAACAACATCCCCACCTCCACCTGGCATGAAAGATACACACAGTAAAAGACCTAATTCCTAGGTGAGCTTGACAATTACTTGCCAGTAGCAACAACACTCCTAAATCTACAACTAGATTAAAGATAAAACATAAAAATATAAAAACAAAGAGAGGAAAGAAAAAACAAAACAAAAATGCTCCACCATTTGTGGTCTTCCTGTCCCACTTCCATTTCCCATGCACAGAGCTCATCAGGGTTCCAGTGCCACACATCATCAAAACTATGATTATATTGTTCCTCCATTCTGGTAACGTTTGTGGCCAAGAATGACTCCTCAGATGGATCATACCTGCTACCTACTTTAGTGCAGGATATTCTTTTAGACTCTGGAAACTTGTAAGTTAAAGTTCTCTACACACAATTGCCATTTTCTGTCTAGGCATAATTATTGCTTTGGTAAGGACTTTATAATGGACTGGGTAAAATTTAGTAAAACAGAGAAGGGTGTCATTTACCAAATTATTACATACTCAATACATGATTTTACAAAATGCTTATGATGCCCCAACTAAGGTAGACACTTATTTCCTTAATTATGTGGATAAATGCAGTGCATGTGATCAGCATGAAGAAAATATATTACTCATATTTTGGAGATATAAATACATTTTTCTTTTATGTGTTAAGTTAAGCCCTAATAAAATACAGAGTTATTTCTTTAGCTCTTTAGCAAACAATTGTAGGAATGTTTGAAAGAGGTAATCCAAGAAAATGCAGATTCTGATTATTCATTTTATCAGCCTTTATTAAATGTGATATCAGATTTAATAGGATAAATGTGCATGACATTTCAATTAAAGCCTCTTTAATCCTATTCAGAAATACATAATTGCTTTGAAATTCAGTTTTAAGTTTAAAAAAGCTGGCAGTGTAATGAAAATATACATATTTAATTATTTTGCAAAGTTTATCCTGGTGGTGTCACAAAGAAGTTCCTATGAACCCTTGAAATGTTTACTTAACTAATATATATTATATCTGGTATTTCTTATAATTATCAGTGCTTTGCACAATAATGGCAGCATTATGTTACTGAATTTTAATAGCCCAGATTCATGAATGCCTGCACTTAGTGCTGCTAATGTGTGCACGATTGACACACAATAGTACACTGTTTGGTAATCATTAAGCCGCCCTGCACTTTGTGCCTGCCCACAGAACAAGGGTAAGTGGTACAATATGCTAAAGAAGGCATAAGTAGCCAAATTATATGCTAATTAAACACTCCAACAAGGTGGAGCTATTCAGGAGCATATAAAGTCAGTGTATACACTTAGTGGTCCCTTTTTCCCTGAAATCCAAAACTCTGAAATCTAGCCACAAAGATACTAAGAAAAATAAAATGTTAGGGGTTCCTGCTGCCATCATAAACCTGTATATGCAACAAGCTTTACTTCAAGATGTTGCTGCTGCTGTCAGACATTCGCCAAGAAGTAGAAGGGCGTTCAGACCCCATTTGACCTATCATTTATTGTTATTTATTTATGTTTGTTTACCAGAATAGTCTAATTGGGTGAAAGACTGCAGTGGAGGCCTGGGGAAAAGACCCACAATATACCGAGAATATTCACAACTGAAATGATTACAAGCCTACGTTAGATCAGAATAAAAAAAACATATTTAACTATAATAGTTACAATTGTCAAAGAAAAAGAAAAACTTATATAGCTATAATAGTAGTTAAAGTTTTCAACAAGAAAAATCATAATATTTAGATGAAACATAACCACAAATGAGAAAAAATGTCATTTAGCTAAACATAGCTTGGGTTTTATATATGAATAGATAAGAGTATGTGTTAGTGGTTAAGGATAGAAGTAAGAGATGACAGGTTTACCTGGTCAGTTTGAGTATGTTGACAGGAATCCATTCTGTAGAGTAGGGTGGAGACAGTGGTCAGCCAGGATTTAGGTAAGAGCAAATCCAGTTCTTAGAAAGGTGGAACTTAAGCAGTGATTTAAATTGAGGGTTAGTTGTAGTTAGCATATGTTGTGGGGTCGGATTCCATGTCCTGGAGATACAGTTGGAGTAGAGAGAATCACCATAGAAGTTGTTGGCTTTTGTGACTTGTAGCAGAAGCTTGTCAGAGGATCTAAGTTGCCTTGTATTGGACTGAGGGTGAAGCAAGTTTTGGAGAGATGGGCACTTTTCAGATTGATATGCTGTGGGCTGTTGTAAGATGGGCAGGGATAAGGAGCTTGGGTAGTTCCAGCCAATTTGGATGTTGTGAGGCATTCCAATGATGTGCTCTATAAAGGTAGTTTCTATCAAATCTAGCAATCTTGTTATAGCAAGCCTCTGGTCTTGCTAGATTAGTTTTCTTTAAGTTAGTGAAGATAGCAGAGGCATACAGGACTGCATGACACAGAAATTGAAGAATAGTACACGATGGACATGGATACACTATAGGAGATATGCAACCTCTGCCACTGCCACTTGAGGCCCCAGGGAAATTATAAAGATCCCATCCCAGTGGAAACAAAGGTATGTGTAGCATTATGTATACTAGCTACAGGTACCTGTAACTGTAGCATTACATGTACTAGCTACAGGTACTTTCCACAGACTCACAGAGGATATATCTGGGGTGTCACATACCTCAATGTCTAGAATCTTACATCAGTGTCTAAATGCAATGCTACAACATTCAAGGAATCACATCTGTTTCCCACATACCCTAGAGGAGAGAGCAACAGCCATGCAGTTATTCTATATCATAGCACACTTCCCTGAGGTTCTGGGGGCCATAGATTGCTCACACATAGAAATAAAATCCCCACCTGGTGAACTAGGAAGGAGGTATATCAACAGGAAAGGATACCACTCTATCAACTGTTATTGTCTGTAAATCCCAAGGGATTGTCTAAATGTGCGTGGGGGTAACCCTGGCAGTTTTGGCAACTCACACATATGGCACACCTGTGACCTGTATAGAAGGTTTGCTAGGGGTGACGTTCCACAAGGGCATCTAGTGGGGGATGTGGATTATGTACTGCAACCTTAGCTCATGACACTCATGAGAAACATACACAGCCTCACTGAGCAAGGATACAAAGATGCCCATGCTCAAACTAGGAGTATTATAGAACACGTCTTTGGCTTTCTCAAATCAAGTTTCCAGTGTCTAGACACATTAGGAGGTGTCCTATGGTACAGCCAAGCAACCACTGTCAAAATACTCCTAGTCTGTGCCATGTCAAACAATATAATTCTCAGGAAACAGCTTCAACAAGGACAATAAGGCCCAGGACCACAGACAGGGCAGCAGCTCCAGCAGGTACATATGATGAGTCGGAATAAGATCTACCAGCTCCAGATGGTGCTGGAAGATGTTGGTGGGCACTATATGCCATGACTTTGGCTAAGAGACAAAGGATGACACACACAATTACTACCTAACTGAAAACCTAAGATCCTAAGCACATACAAATATTAAACCTGATGCTTACCAAAGTCCTCAGCCTTTTCTTACCATGTAATGGTTGTCTTCTGTCAGCATCAGACAGAGTCAACCCCAAGGACACATCTTGCAGTTCCAAATATTAACAAAGTCAAAACTTAAAAAAATATATAGAAATGATTTCTCTCATATGCAAATATTTATGTCACTAAGATGAAATGATGCTCAACTGCAAAGTAATATTAGCATTAACTTGTGACTAATTTATTGTACATACGTATATGATTTTGCCCAATACTGTGTATCACTCATTTCCGATGATCAATGTACATAAACCGACAGTGAGCAGGTCAATGTTAGCATCATTTGCAGAAGTAGAGCAGCAAGCAATTATTAACTATCTATTATCACTGCATTACTAAGAATAATACAACAAACACAATACGGGTCTATAAGTGCATAACCATTTACAGATTAGCATGAAAAATAATTATCACTTAAACAGTTTTTGCAATACATTTG
Organism: Protopterus annectens; assembly: GCF_019279795.1. Classification (NCBI taxonomy): domain Eukaryota; kingdom Metazoa; phylum Chordata; order Ceratodontiformes; family Protopteridae; genus Protopterus; species Protopterus annectens. Next base: position 1,166,064,298 of record NC_056745.1, read on the forward strand.
ATGAAAGCAAGTATATTACTTGAAGCATAGTATGTATTACCATATGCTGACATTTTTAACATTCTTAAACCTCTAGCTAAACCATAGTGTTGTCATTGTAACCGCATAAAGACTTAAACCTTCTTCTCCAATAAATTAATTTGAGAAAAAATGAATCATTTGGATTCTTGTGGATAGTTACAATTTCATGCAGAGAATGATATACCCTTCCAATATTTATGAATTGGCTAAAAGCTCTAGAGGTGACAATTTTAATAACAAACTAGAAACCATTGAATATGAATGGATTTTACTGTTACAAGCCGACTATTTACCTGGTATTAATTTTGCTGTTAGTATAAAACCAGTTTTGAAGGAGAAACAAAATAAGTTGAAATAACTTATGCACTGTCATTATCTGCTTTGATAGTTGTACTACCTTGGATAAATCTAATCCTGCTTGATGTCAGAAGCTGAGCAGGGTTGGGCTTGATTAGTACTTGGCTGGGAGACTGCCTGAGACTATCATGTGATGCAGTTTTCTAATGCTGAATTTTCAATTATGTAGTGAATACTTTTTTAAAATATTTTATTAAAGTTAATTAACTCTGTGCTCTGATTAGAGGCTGTGTTTTGTGAAGAAATTTGAAACTGGTACTTAAGTAACTGATGTTTTTTGGAATGTTTTTTAATACAGATGAAGGGAAAAATCCTGAAAGCTTTGTAGGATTAAAAGTTTTTATTGGTGTTTCTGAGTCCAGAGTGCTTTTAGCTAATAATTGAACATCATAATTGTTTCACAAGTCATTTTGCTTCTTTCATCTGGGGTTGACAACCTTAAGACGATATCCCCAGGAAGACTCCCCACAGGTTAAATATTCTAAATGGTGCCCTGAAAGAATAAGCAATACTATAGTATTTATTCCCCCACTGTATACACAGAACACTGCTTGAAAAGCTGCAGTCTAACTTAATCAAAACAAGGATTCTCTCCTCTGCTCTTGAAAGGCATGCAAAATAACCCTGCATAAAACATCATCCAAGATAAACGTGAAGGTATCACTTCAGATAAATCCAGTAATTCATGCCACTTTTAAAAATTTTATGAAGGAAATTCTCCTCATTTTCTATTATATGCTAGAATACAAGCCACTAAATAGATAGCCTGCCTAGATCCATTTTGTACATTTTAACATGAAGCTGGACAAGAATGTGTCTGCAAAAATATTATCAATGTCCTCCACCTCTAGTTTATTGGACTTCTTCATCCACTACATTTAATCAAAACAGTTCCTTCTCCTAATAAACACTCTGTTTTCCATAAACTTAGAAGCTGTTATTCTGACTTCAAGGCTTTACCAGTGTAACTTTTGCTGAGAAAGGATATAAATCTAAAAAAAGAAATACTGCACTCTGGTCTGCCAGGTTGATAATAGGGAGAATGATGCTCTTCTCTGTGATTTGTGATAGGGATTCAGCTGTTAAGTTTAGCACTGGAGACCCCTATCTGGGAAAAGGGAGGACTGAGCAACTGACGTCTAACGCATTTCTATTTGGGGAGGAGGGTTATCAGAAAAAAAGTGCCACAGTGTCCTATAATGCAGCAAAGCAGCAGATGCTGCAGAGTTTGCATGCATGGGCATGTGCTGCAACACTGCTGATGTCATTGCAGACTAGCTCCAAGGATAATAGTATATGAGCACACTGACAGCTACTGTACAATGTCCTTGAAGAAATAAAAATCAGCAATATCAACTAGATTAATAAATAAACACAATACTATAATTAGAAATGATAAGCTGTTAAATGAAGCTGTCCTCTTCCTGACATCATAAAAATATTTATGCAGACACCCTGTTTAAATAGATACATCAATCAGCATCAGTAATAAAATGTATTCCCATGCATCTGATGCATTATATTTAATTTATCTTCGCTTTATTCCTATTATGGAATAAATGCTTAACAGATAGTCTAGTATTCAGAGTGGGCTCACTGCAGGTATGTAGTTCACAATGACTTTTTGCCGTCTTTTGTAACAATTTGGCACCATATGTACCTCCAGGGGATACTGTATATTACTGGCAAATACACTCACATGCTGAGCATCAGTCAGCTGTTTACTTAAAACATTTTTTTATTATATTTGATATCTCTGAAATGTTCCACTGTCTTCATATGTTGGTATGTCTGTTTCCTCATATAGGAAGTTTGCCAAACATAAGTTGTTACATAAGCAACCTTTTTGTTCTGCAGTCCCATAAACACGATTGCAGTAAATCTTGCCAATATGTGGCTGTTTACAGCTATAAGTAAAGGAGATGAATCTGCAAGTACAGCATGCGATGTATTTAAATGTTCTCATATGATTAATTACAACTGAAGCTGGCTGTACTGTGGAGTTATAAATGGGGGAGGGCAGGAGAGTCGGATGTCAGCAGTGGTGCTGTAGGAAGAAGAAGAAAAGGTAATAGTCTTCTAGACATACAGGAGGAAGCTGCTGAAGTGTGACCTATTAAGTACATTTTTATGACAAGGACACTGCTAAATGCATACAACTCCATAAGGAATATGAAACATTACGTTAAAGAGTAGCTAACATGTTTCAGCCTCTTAGAATAATCATATTACGTTATATGTTTCAAACTGTTTTTGTGTTCCCCAATATTTGTTGCTGATAGTGCATTGCATTTAAATGAAAGTGTTGTTCTTGGTGAGCTCGTCTCAGTTTTCTGACTTTTGACTTATACCTGTTTCTAATGCAGTGATTGTAACATCACCGTTTCTTGTATAATACACTGTTAAATCACGAATAAGGATCATGATGTTTAGGCAGGAGTAAGCTATAGAGGCAAATGAATTCAGTAACTGTTTTAATGAAATAATTAAGTTCTTATATAAATTTCTATGGTTTTAAATATTCAAAACAATGATATGTCTAGAAGGCATGAAAATGCATACTGATCTGTGTCTATTTACCATTTTTTTTAAAAGCTTTCTTTGAATAGGTGCTTTAAAGCCCATGCCTCATTCCTGGAATGGGGCCATATGGTTTTCTGGAATATTCAGGGTGTTATGCAGCTTGTCACCTCTGTACTTGTGTCCCCGATGTTGAGATTATACATTTTCTAAGAAGGGCAGGAAGTAAAACTCCCTGAGTCACAGCACACATTAGTAGCATTCAGTGTCTGCATTAATGTACATGAGTATGGTATGTGTTTGTTTATGCAGCAAAATGCAACATTAAGGATGTGGTTGTTCTACATCTTGGTATATGTGAACTGTTATACTCTATTATCATTAGAATTGTTTTCACTGCTTTGAGGAGAAGATATATCTTTGTAGGCATAAAATAAATGAGAGTGCTTTGTCTGGCAAAGGAAATGTAAGTTTCAGTTTTTAAGCAAAATGGTGCAAGGGATGATCCTAAAAGAGTAGAAGGTAGAATTAAATCTGAATACCTGCATAAAACTAGTGCCCCTAGAGCTGATACTGTTAGAAATGCAGTGGTGTACTGACAAGGACTGCATGTGTATATTTCATGTGGTTCTTTTTTTTGGTTTATGTTAAAAGTAATAAAATAATAAAAAAAAGATTATCTCCTTACATCACTTCAAGAGTTGTATTAACAATCAAATTAGATTATGCAGGGAAATAATAAATGGTAAGTGAAGGGACATCAGTTTTAGTTTAGCAATTTCAGGATACAGGTTGCTGGTGAGATGTATAATTTCTAAGATGCAGAAAACATTAGGAAGTGGCTACAATGTAACTTTGTAATATATAACATAAGCAGTTTTGTACTACATCCAACAGCAGCCAGTGTGGGCAAAGTGGGATTTGTTGCTCGTCCGGTCAGGATAAAACAGAAGAATAATTGTGGGTTTGATTCAAGCAGATTTATTACATGCAAACACATCAGGATTGAGGCTTAATACCTTAAAATTAGATAAACTTATAAACAGACTGACGACTACACTCATACATATTAACATTCTGGCCGTTCACTCAAAATGGCGCTGCTGCCTGCACGTGCTCTCTGTTTATACACACGTGCCCTCATTTTGAAATGCTTTTTAAAGTCACAGCACACACTCTGTTCTACATCCTCCCTCTTTGAGAAATAAGTCATGCACAGTAATAATGGCAATAATCATTGACATGCAGTTGTACAGAAATAATCCTTTGACATGCAATTATACTAATTGCAAGTGAAACAATCATGTTGCTGTGTATTTTAGACTAGGTCTGGAAATATCACCTGATTGTGTGACATAAAAATTAGGGTTGGGTTTAGTGACAGGGGCTATCGTTAATGAATGTTCAACATCAGGGACATCTGGGACATCATCAGGAATGGGAATAGGTACTGAGACATGTCCTTCAACAGGAACATCATCTGGGTTGCTCTGAGATCTAGAGACTGTATCACAGGTGCGATGTTGCAATATAGATTCAGACACCGGTAGAAGATGCCTGTGATTTCTTCTGTTTTCTATACCCTCAAATTCTAAGTAAGATCTTGGCTCAGCACATACGCCACTCACTTGACCAATTCAATCAAATCTTTTTGCCATTTGCATCCTCACTGTCTCTCCTTCTTTCAATGGAAGAAGAAATCTGCTCATTTTATCATAGTTGGACTTGTGGAATGAACATTTTTTTGAATAGTTGGGCTTTGATTGCTCTGTTGTTTTTAGCATTAGGCACTAACAAACTGGAACTGATAGGCAAGGTTGTTCTGGTTTGCCTAGACAGAAGTTCCTGAGCAGGTGAGCTAAGTAAATTGTCACAGGGTATATTTCTGGGATTAAGAAAATTCAAGAAAACATCAATACTGTCATGCTTTGACTTTTCTAGTAATTCCTTTGCACTTTGTACTGCATGTTGTGCTAGGCCGTTTGACTGTGGGTACTCAGGACTAATGGTAACATGGATAAAGTCCCCCTCTATTGCAAATTTCTGAAATAGCTGACTGGTAAACTGGGCACTGTTGTCAGAAATAACTTTGTGTGGACTACCATGGTCTGAGAAATGATGTTTCAACTTAGTAATGACAGCACTGGGCATTAGGTTAGGTAGCAGATCAATCACGAACCAATTAGAATAAGAGTCTACCAACACTAAGTAATGCTGACTATTCCACTCGAATATGTCCGTGGCTACTGTTTACCAAAGTAGTTCAGGAATCTGGTTTAGTTAAAGTGGCTCTTTTTGCAAATGCAGTTTAATACTATTGCATACTGAACAAGATGAAAGTACTTTAGATATCTTTTGACAGAGAAGGCCAAAATACTAGTCCTCTCACACTTCTTTTGGTAGCTTTGAAATGTGGGTGGTCACAATGCAAGATCTGGATGTACTCATGTTGTAAGGAAGTAGGAACAACAACTTTAGGACTTTTGAAAATGATACCATCGCCCATCAACATCTCATCTCTGTAAGGAAAATAAGGATGCACTTCTGTTGGTACACAAGATTGCTTTGACGGCCATCCAACATTGATGAAGTGGTTGAGCTTTTCCAAAAGTGGATCAGTCTTTGTATGAGCTCTTAGCTCATTAAGTCTTGTGGTAGAAAAATTACGCACCTCCATGACATCAAAGTCAAACTTTTCTTCATCAAGCTTTTCTATGGTATTTCTGGGTGATCTGGAGAAGGTATCAGCCAGATATAGAAGTTTGCCTTTTGTAATAGACCATTTTGTAGTTGTACTTTTGTAATCTGAGCATCATTCTTTGTAGTCTTGCTGGAGCTGTATGCATAGACTTCTTTAAAATAGTGACTAGAGGTTGATGATCTGTCTCAATCTGGATAGCTCGGCCATAAATATAATCATGGAACTTCGAACATGCGAACACAATTGCCAAAAGTTCCTTCTCAATCTGAGCATACTGCATCTCAGTTTGGGTAAGAGATCTAGATGCATAGGCTACTGGTCTGCCCTCTTGAAGAATAACTGCACCAAGTCCGAACTTTGAAGCATCACAGGAAACAATTACTAGTTTGTGGGCATCATAGTATCTTAACATTGGTGGACTGACAGTTTTCTGTTTCAGGTCATCAAATGCTGTCTGGTTGTTCCAGTGATGACCAGGTAACCTTTTTGCATGTCAGCTCTCTTAAGGGCACTGATAATTCACTGAAGTCTGGTATAAACTTGCCCAAATAGTTAACCATACCAAGAAAAATGCTGTAAGGCTTGGCCATTGTCTGGAGCTGAAATCTTAAGAATGGCTGTTTCTTTGGAAGGACCTGGTCATAAGCCTTATCTGATAAATAAATGACTTACATAAGTAACTTCTGGTATCCTGAATTTACATTTCAAAGGACTGAGCTTTAAATTCACTTCACATGCTCTTTCTAGAACTTTCCTGAGGTTTCTGTCATGCTCTGCTTCACCATTGCCTCCAACTAGTAAATCATCTGCTATTATAGGACATGGATAGCCTGAAAAAAATTTGCTCCATTGCACATGAAAGACTTCACTGGCAGAATTTATTCTCAAAGGCATTCTGAGAAATCTGTATCTACCAAATGGTGTACTGAATGTAGTCAGTAGTGGAGATTTGCAATCAAGCATTACTTGCCAAAATGAACTCTTCGCATCTAAGACAGAAAAAACAGTGGCATTTGGCATGAGGGTAGAAACTTCCTTGACTGTACACATAGAATAGTGGGGTGTCTTTAATGCTTTGTTTAAGTCTCTTGGGTCAATACAGATTCTGATTCCATCTGAGGCTTTCTTATGAGCGACTACCACGCAAGACACCCATTCAGTTGGTTCTATAACTGGACAAATCATGCCTTGCTGCACCATTTTATCTAACTGGACTTTGTTCTGCATAGCTATTGGAACTCTTCTCACTGGTCTGACCACTGGACTGACCTCTGGGTCTAATTCCATGGAGTACGCAACTGGAAGTTTACCTAGCTTGTCTTCGAAAATATCAGCATACTCTTTGAAAATAGCATTGGTGAAACTGGAACTAGGACATGTGCCTACATGATCGACTTCTTTGGTAAAATAACGTAGTTTCATTTTTAAACTGTCTCTGAGACCTAATAATGACTGTACAGGTCTCTTGACTATATAAAATTGCAAGCTGTAACTGTTCCAGCTGAATAGCAAGAAAGCACTATGATCCTTTGGTTTGAATCTCTTCACCTCCATAAGCAACAAGCTTTGCACAATTGGCCATATTAAGTTATTCATCAGCTCTTACTCTAGCAAATGTTTCTGCTGACATAACATTGTACTTTGAACCAGTGTCCACTTTGAGCTCCATAGGTTTACCATTAATCAGGACAGTACAAAACACTTTGCTTTTGCCAACAGATGTACTGCATTAACCTTTTGACCAACCACTGATACACCATCTACATAGAATTCTATATGGTCAGCTTGCTTTTTTGAGTGACCTTTCTTAATAACTTAATTAGGCTTGCTTGATTTACAAAGCTTTAAAAAGTTGTTCCATTGTTTACACTTGTGGCATTGCTGACCAAATGCTTAGCACTTTTCTCTTTTGGACTCATGATTGGTACCACAATTATGACAGTTAACAATACGACTTGACTTGAGTTTTGCTGACTCACCCTTGTGCTGTACTGAGCATGTCCATTTCAATGAGCTAGTCTTAGAACTTGCTGGAAAGGAATGGGCTTTCCCTGGAAATCCCACAGAGGCTGCAGCTGTCATGTACTTAGGCCTGTTTCTGTTAGCCACATACTGCATGCTGCCTACATTTGCTCTAGAGGCTGCTGAAACCATGCTCTTATTATCACTTGCAAGCATATTTGTGTGCCTCTCCGTAAGCGCATGCATTTGACAAATCTCTATGGCTTTGCTCAACGTTAAATCACTGTCTTGAAGCAAAATCTTTCTCACTGGTGCATTATTAACACCACACACAAGCCTGTCCTTTATCAACTCATCTTTCAAATCACCAAATCTGCACATCTTAGCCTTGTTTCTCAAGTCAGGAATATAAGCTGCAAAAATGTCTCCTGGCTTTTGGTCTCTTGTATAAAATAAGTGCCTCTCCAATGTAACATTTGTCTGGGGGGTACACATTTCTCTAAATTTACATTTCAAGCATTCAGGGTCCTCCCTTGATTCAGTTTGTGCAACAATGTGATGGTTTTCCCCTTCTCCTGCATATACTGCTGGTGCATGCACAAATTAATGATCTCTTTCAATGGCTTCTGACCCCCACTAGATTAAGCAGAATAAATGCCCTCATAAATGCAACTTTATCAGAAAAAGCTGCTGGTATGAAAATATCATATTCCTGCTCAAATAGTCTCCAATTCTCTGCAATATTGTGATCAAACACAAGTGGTACCACAAAAAAGCTTGATTGCGAAATAAGTCTTCATCGCAGAAGAACACTTTGAAATCACTGTACTTTGTGAAACCACTCATCAGTGTAAGAAAGACTTTGAAATGACTGCACTTTGCAAATGAACTGTATACAGCACAAGAAACTTCTTGAAATGACTGTATTCTAACTGCACTTTGCTAAATAATTGTACTCTGCACACATGAGATAATTGTACTGTAATAAAGCACACACTGCAAACACTTTGTACACTCTGAGATATTTTGACCAACTCTAGTTATACTTTGAATAGCTTTAGTCAATGTGAAATAGTAGCTCATATCAAAAAAAGTGGTTGTTTACTAAAAATAAATGCAGTCACTTTGCTTTTCCATGCTCATTTTGCTCTTTTGTTATACTCATTATGCTTGTTTGACTTCTATCATGTTTGTTATACTTTTCTTGTGCTTGTTTTACTTTTAACATTCTTTTTATGCAAATCAGAAGTAATTCTGAATGCTCCCATAAGTATTTTGAATAATTTTATCAAATATTGTGGTTTCGAACATTTCATTTAATCAATAATGTAGTGTGTGCTTTTGTTTGATTAATAATGCATTTTGCACTTTGCAAATGCTTCATATTGTTTTCTTTATGAAATAAATCATTTATGTGAGTTTTAATTACTTGAAGTTCGCTTCTGACCTTTCCTCAATCGTTTGAACATTGAATCACCCAGCTTGCTCAATGTACCTCCACCATTAACTCTGCCCCTCATGCCTTGAAGAAGTTTCACTCTTGAGCCCATTCTGACACCATATTGCTTGTCCAGTCAGGATGAAACAGGCAAACAGTCGTGGGTTTGATTCAAGCAGCTTTATTACATACAAACACATCAGGATTGAGGCTTAGTAAGTTAAACTTAAATAAACTTATAAATAGACTGATTATTGCACTCATACATGTTAACACTCTGGCTTTTCACTCAAAATGGCATTGCTGCTTGCATGTGCTCTGTATTTATACGCAAGTGCGCTCACTTTGAAATGCTTCTTAAAGTCACAACACACGCTCTTTTCTTCAGGATTCATGAAAAATTAGCAGGTGTAGTGAAGCAGTAATGCTAATTAGCTGCCCTAAGCAAAGGACAATAACAGGTGGTATTACGACATATGTAACCATGAAGGTATATGGCAAATGGAGTTGAAGATGTAAGGCATAAATAATCAAGAGCTACTCTAACATTAAACATAACACAGACTAATAGTATATAATGCAATGGAAAAAAAAGTTTGTTACAGCAGTGCTGGTGAACACAGATGCCATAGACATTACCCATGCAGGAAGCAGAACATTTAAACACATAGGCCAAAGGGTCAGACCTCCATTGTTTAATGTTGACAACTTCACATGTGTAAAGATCACCTGTGATCCTGTGGGCTAAAATGCCTTAATATTTTGCTCCTGAAAAACGCTATATTGTTTTCATATGAGTTCTTAACAGTGAACGGAAGTCAGTTCCACAATTGAGGGAGGCATTGACCAGAAATGGTCTGTGCTAGGACCTCTGCTGTTTGGCATCTACTTTTCTGAAGTAAAAGCCAATATCTAAGGGCTATGGCAGACTAACTTAGGAGATGACTGCAAGCTAGGAGCAGTCACTGAATCCACAAATGACTTAACCATTCTGCAGGAAGGTTTGTCATAAATAAATAACTGGTGCCAAAATCATGGACTGAAACTAAATGCCAAAAAATATATTATTGTATTCTTTGGGAAGTCATCAATCCCAGGGAACTACCACATTAACAATATGCCCCATAAGAGTTGACCCAGTTGTTTTGTATTTGGGATGGTATGTGGACAGTGATCTAAATTTTGACTAGCATGAAGTCCTTATATAGTATGTAGCTTATAAACAAAGGGATTATATCTAGATTTAGAGATGTCATTGTCCCCATTTACTCAACCCTTATTAGGACAGTCTTTGAATATAATGCCACCTTTGGCATGTATCTGTCCAGACACATGCAGCAACTGGAAAGCCCACAGAGATACTTTACTAAAGGATACAAGGTCTAAACAACATGCTCCACATGGGCCAACTGAAAGCCCTGTCACTATACTTGGCATCTGTCTGGCATATCAAGCATCCTCTGTTCCATTACTGATGAACTTACTTCACATCAGTAAGTCAAATTGCATCAGAAATACATGGTCTAGGGATCTAAACATCAACAAAAGAACAGGCATATCTCAAAGAATATAGAGCTGGTCTGGAACAGATTCCCCATCCACATAAAACAAAGTTCATCCATGTTCATATTTATGTGCTACTAACTCTAATGTCTGTCACTATCGCACACTCACCTCACCTGTGCCCTAACCCTAACTCACCTAACCCGTGCCCTAACCCGAACGCCCACACAATCGCACACTTACCTGAACCTGACCTGAAACCTTTCACCACAGTGCTGAAAATAGCAAAGCCACAGAAACGGCCAACTGAATTCTTTCCCTAGGAAAAAATTTGGTGTTCTGCAGCTTCGCTATTTTCAGAGTTCGCTGTTTTAGGGTCAGTATTAGAACATTCGAAGTTTTAAAACTTCGATGTTTAGATATAGACCCGTTTTTACATCTCCAGCATTCAACTACATAATTTTTTATTAAACTTTGCTATTCTAATAGGCGTCAGAAAACTCTGTAAATGAATTTCCATGTAAATAATCTCCAATATAGAGACAAGGAGGTTTTAGAAACAGAAAGAATAATCTGCTTTTTATTTAGATAATTAAAAGTAGTTTTATATTCCTTTTTTTCAAACATATTTATTACATTTACACATATGACAAAGGCAATCATATATTTATATAAACGTACAAAATGATATGACTTTAGCTGCAAACAGTTTATATCACAGACACCATTGAAACAACTGTAGTTGTAAACATTACACATCACTTATAAACCATCCAGTCATTGTCAGTTAAACATTATATAGCTGATTCAAATACTGCCTCTTAAACCTCATTCCTGCTCTGCATATATTGTTCCCATACTTCCCATTTTTTCCTATGTAGTTTGCTCCTTCCCTTTTTTAAAGATCCCAATTCCAGTTGTTTTATCTCTGTTAATATATTCACTACTTCTAGTAAAGTTGGTCTAGACTTTGATTTCCATTTTCTAGTAATTGCTTTTTTGGCAGCCACCATAATTAGGCTCAGCAAGGCTTTACTATGTCTAGGCAATTCTGATTCTGTAGCATAACTCAAAAAAATCATCTCCCCAGTCAGTCCAGTCTGCTCACCCAGCATCCCCGACAGAGTGGTCTGTAGGGAATCCCAAAAGTCTGCCAGATCATCACACCTCCAAAAAATATGTTCCCAGCTACCTCTTTCTTGCCTGTCACACCTCCGGCATTAGCTTTCCACCTGAGGAAAAATTCTTTGAAGTCTACTTGGGGTATAAAATATGGGTCTATATTATAACATTGAAGTTCTTAAACATCGAATGTTATAATATCGAACCCCAAACACTGAAATCTGAAAACATTGAACAGTCAGAATAGCGAATTTTTTCCCAGGGAAAAAAATCGCTATTCCGAGAAACATACACACAACACAAACACACACAAAAAACAGCAATCCACACACATACTCTTAAAATCCTACACCTAAACCTAACCTAAACTTTACATACACTACTAGCTATCCACTAACCTTAACCCAGCCCTAACCCTAAGGTCCCTCACTATCACACATTCACCTCACCCATGCCCTAACCCTAACTCACCTAACCCGTCCCCTAACCCTAACCTATACACAACCGCACACTTACCTGACCCACGCCCTAACCCTAACTCACCTACCCCCCCTAACCTACACACAATCGCACACTTACCTGAACCTGACCCGTAATGTTCCAACATATCCAACGCTGAAAACAGCAAAGCCACAGCAACGGCCCACCGAATTCTTTCCCTGGGAAAGAATTTGGTGTCCTGCACCCTTACTGTTTTCAGTGTTTGACATTATGGGTTCGATATTATAACATTCAATGTTTATAAAATTCAATGTTATAATATAGACCCATAAAATACCTATGTAAATACTTCCAGGCAAAGATTCTAAATATTCTAGACTTTTGTTGCATATTTGGGTGATATACATATACCCCCATTCTCTCTTTATGAATTGCTTATCCAATCTCTCTTTCCAAAAGTAGTTTTATGTTCCTTAGTAATAAAATTATCATTCAAATTGCTATAATCAACTGCTAATATTGAGTGTAATGTTGAAATCAAATTATTAATTTCTTGGTCATTATAAATAATATCATTAAAAATTTTAACAGTTTTGGAAATCCTTTACTCATAGAGTTAGAGATATGTAAAAATGTATTGTGAATTAAAGTAATAATTGTTTGTAAATGAGATAAATTTCTAATATCTATATTAAATTCTATATGTAAAAATTCAAATGATTTAATTTTTAAACCAGCAAAACAATGATGCCAACACAAGCATTGATGTCTTTTCCCAATTATGTAGTATATGCGCTAGAACTTCATTTGTTAGATTTTTCATTAATGAGAATGGAATAAAAGTTTCAAGCCAAATCTTGTGATCAGAATTATTTGAGATTATTCTTTTAAAGCTTTTTAGTATTTGATTAATAAAATCAGATTCTGTAGGAGGATTGATAGTAAATTATATATAATTACAAATAAATATATACAAAGGATTATAGAATTTATGATTACTATGATTTAAATGTTTTAATTTATTCATATCAAGCATTTGATAATGTAAGTATTTCCAATCTGAATTGTAATTATTATCAAATCAGTTAAAATAGTTTTAAATAGTATTGTTTTCTTATATGTAACTATATTATGAAAGTTAATGCCTCTAGAGCTCTGGGGTCTAATATGATGAAATAAACTCAGTCTAGGTTTATTTAGATGCCATAAAAAATCTAAGAGTAATTTATTTATTCTTTTGATTTGTTTCTTGTTAGGTGGTAGAATAAGAGATTGATTTATTTATAGAAGTTTTGGAAATAATGTAATTTTATTATTTGTAATCTTCAAATGTAATAAACATTTTATTCAAAAAGTAATATGATAAGTTATTAATGATAGGACTTTTTCATAGTTAAAATTTAAAGTTTCTTCAGTTGTCTTTAATATATTTATACCTAAGTATAGTAGATTAGAAGCTTTATTATCAAATAATTTAAGATCTGTAATTAATGAACCTTTACTATTAATGAGAAAGTAAATAGATTTAGACTTGTTGAAATGAAGATTGGAAATTATTTGAAAATTTTCTATAACATATTTTGATTATTTTAATGTATCATTAGATTTTCCAGAGTTAATAAAAATAATCTGCAAATAGCATATGTTTTGATTTATAATCTTGATTAATTTCTAAGCCCTGTATCTTTGAGTTCGAATGAACTAAAATTATAAATATTTCAATAGCGAGGTCAAATAAAAGAGGGGGAAGGGGGACAACCTTGCTTAGTTCATTTTTTTATATTTATTTATTATTTTATTCCCTTTCTAGTTATATTTCATTACTTTTTTTACTGCTTGTGGTTTTATTTTCTCAGTTACCCCCTGACAAAAGAAACTGCCCAGTAGGGTTAATCCAGTTAAAAACATATAAAACATCTAAATAAGTAAGTAAATAAATAAATCTGGCCACACAGTAGCACAATCTGTAGTGTATAACAGGAAAACAGTATGTAAGCAACTCAAGATAACATAACTTGGGAGCAGTCATGAGCTGCATTATTTCACTAATGCAGAAGTAACTTAAAATAAAAGTCATTGTCAAAAGAACTTGATAGTAATGCATAGCTCAAGAAGCATATTCTAATGTGAAAGATAAATGTGTATTAAGGCAATACTTCTAAATATAAATCCTTCATTATAATCCAGAAAACAAGAGGGCACTATGATGTTTTAATGCCAAAGCCATCTTCTGGAATTATAAAACTCCACAAAATAAACTTCAACCCAAATGCTTATTTATTCTGTTAAAAGATGGTTCAGAGATAGGTCAGAGAAACATGATTCACTGAATATTTCCTTGAACAAAATTCAGCAAAAGATAACTGGTCAACAAATGCAACCAGTGAATAGCAAAAATTGCACTACGTTGTATGCTGTCAGGGTTATAGTGGATTTTCTTTGAAAACTCAACTATTTATTTGCTTATCACCTTTTACCAGGAGAGTATGACAGGGTTTGGAAAAAATCCTTTTAATCAGAGGCCTATGGAGAAAAGCTCTACATACATACAATAGATATCAGTACTTTTGACAACAAAACATAGATATAAATGTTGCTTGGAGAAAAGCTCCTGATACAAAATCAGAGTTGAGTGCATTTTTAACATAATACATTGTATATACATTGATATACATCGTAAAACATACTTAGTAGATAGATGCTACATTGTGAAGTAAAGTAACAGTAAAGATGTGTTACTGATGGTGTGAGGCATCATCTTTGAAATATAGTGCTAAATCCACAAAGCAGAAGCTATAAGAAAGGGTTCCACCTTTAATGCTCTAGCTAAGCATGTTAAACAATGTGGGGATCAACACACTTTTCTATTTAGAGTGCTTGAATTGGTTGATTCTACTATTAGGAAAGGAGATATAAATAATCAAACTGAGAGCAGAGAAAGTAAATGGATTGTCAGGCCAAGAGCTGATAGAGGTGTCGGTTTGAATGAGAGAGCTTCCATCAAACCGACACTTAAAAAACGTAGGAACATTAGATTTTAGCTTTGAAGGTCCTGTATGTTTAGTTATTTATTTTATTTTATTAGACAGCTAGAGAGTATTTTCTTTTGTTCTTGTGCAGTATTTTATTTGTAATTTATTTTTCATTAATTCTTGATTATATTTATGCTATGTGGTTCATATATTTATGCCCCTTATTGGTTTGCATAGCTATTATGTATGAGATTTTGTATGTACTGTTTCTTTACTAGTAAGATTTTAGCTTTTGGTCATCAGTTTAAGTATGATTGTTTAATTGTCTAATTGGCTTAATCATCCCAGGAATACATAATTGTTCTATCTATAAATGGTGTTCAACTGCTTTTGTCAAAGTGATCTGAAGAAGCTCTTAATGTGAGTGAAAGCGCTTATCTGACCTGCAGTGCGTTTACTTTTTATTAATAAACAGTCAAATACTTTTATTCTGCTTCGCTTCTGCTTTGTGGATTTAGCACTATATTATTGTTTTATACGTAGCTGAAGCGTTTACCCAGGTTTTGGCAGGATTCATTGCCCGTTATATTTACTTTTTATTTCGTGCCTTCCTGGGAGCAGAGACATGCAAGCCTCCGTTGATATTGAATTGGACTATGAGCCCCGAGGTGTAGACCTGGGCTCAACAGGACAACTGCGAAAGAGATTTGAACAGTATCTCAACTGTTCCACCGTGATTTCCTGGCAACTTGAAGAGATAGAACGTAGCAGTGATGACAGTAATGCGACGGCAGATTTGGAGAGACTGCAACAGTCTCTGGATACTCTGGAGAAAGATTTTTCACGGCTGAAACATCTACAAGCTCAACAAATGCATTTTCAGCATTGCCTAGACAAGCACATCGTACCTAGAGGTTTACGGATCTTCAATATGCCCAATCAGGGTGAACAATATCCAGAGCTGCTAGCTAGATGGCAGCGTATCAACCTCGAGGTAAGCAGGCAATATTTGCGGCTGCTTATTGACTTTTTTAGCCCTGAGGAAAATGCTCTCATTGAGAGCATTAAGAAGCAAGAACGTTCCATTTTTGACTCTTATCCGAATTCCATGGTCATCCCCCTTTTTGAAAGTCTTCTTGATGGGGTCTCTGCCTTGGAGCATAAGCTACTCCAGCAAAAGAAAAACAAGATCTTTAGAGATTTAAAAGATTTCAAATTAGGCCACGTATTTGTTTGGCCTAGATATGGACAAACTAACACTATGTCTTCAAACGATAATGTTTTATGTGCTACAACTGATACTGTTGTTCATAGGAATGTGACTAATAATGTTATTAGAGATGTACAGTTTAGTTCGACTGATATTTTACAGCGTGATTTAGGCGTTAAATCTGTTTCTCTTGACAATGGAGTTGTGTTAACTACTGAATCTAATTCTGTATCTCTTGTAGCTAGGAAAGCTATACAATCTAGTGATACAGATGATGTGATTAGTTTTACACATAGAGAGGAGAATGAAGAGAGCCCCGCCACCCTAGGGAATCAAGAGACAGGGGACATCATTCGTAAGAACCTCTATCCAGTAGTACAGATTAATAACAAAGGCTCCCTAGGTCAATTAACAAAAGATGATGGGGTTGTTAGATCTAAAAATGTCCCTGGTATTTGCAATAATACTTCTACCTTGGCTGGGGACATTCCTTTTCCTTTACTAGTAAGGAAAGACAAGGGGCCAGGAAGAGGCAGATCCTTGAGCAGAGTTCGAAACAAACGGAAGATGTCGGACGAGTTCCCACCACATCAAACTATCAAGAAGATGTGGAGGAACAAGCCCACTTAGGGCTGTTATGTAATTCTTTAACATCTTGAGGACCAGTGCATTCACTTATTTGTAATATTTCAGGTTACTCTTTAATGCCACATGATATAAGCCTTTTGAATAAAGGCTTAAATTTTATTCCCAGCAGTCATCGTAACTATGCGGATACCATTATTGACATGAAACTGTTTTGTCGTAATTTAATGCTTAAGCTAATGTATAAGGACAATGATGATATGGTGGTCGATAATATAAGTAGATTAGATAGACCAATGAGGTTTAAACGCTTGAGTAACTTTATACCTCAACTTCATCCCTTAGTTGAAGCATATATGCAATTAACAGAGGATGACCTGCATCAATATTTTAGTACTACTACTTATAGGAAGAAAGGGAATTTAACGAGATTGGAAAGAGAAAGTCTTAAACAACTACAAGTTAATGAATCCCTAGTGATTAGACCAGCGGACAAGGGTGGTCAGATTGTCCTGATGGATAAAGAGCATTATTTACAGGCTATGCTTACCCTTTTGTCGGATGATTTTTATAAATGTATTGAAGAGTCGGTGGTTCTTGACACCATTACATATGTGTCAAACACACTGTTAGATATGTTTAAGGGGAATGTTATCACCCAGGAGCTCTATGACTATTTGTTGGTTAAAACACCAGTGGTCCCCATCATCCAGGGACTCCCTAAGATTCATAAGAACAGGATGCAACCCCCAATGAGACCAATTGTTGCAGGACAGGGCTGGGTAACTGAGCACTTATCGGTATATGTGGAAAAGCATTTGCGTCCCATTCTTGATACAAATCCAACAGTGCTCAGGGATTCCAAGCAATTCCTTCTTGATTTATATGAATGCTTGGGTAAATCAGATGATATTGACAATATAGTATTTGCCACTTTTGACATACAGTCTTTGTTTACGGTATTACCAAATGAGTTAGGCATTACATATGTTATGAAATATCTTTCGAATTACAGTGATTACTCCAGGACACATATAGATTTATTAGCACATTTTTTAGAGTTGATCTTGGAGAACAACATCTTCATATTCCAAGATATGTTCTTTCAACAACAGGGAGGAGTTGCCATGGGTACGTCTTGCGCGAATAGCTATGCAAATATGTTCTTGGCACAGTGGGAATATGGAGCCCTGTTTAAGACAAATGATTTTGTACAGAAAGTGATATTTTACCGACGTTTTGTCGATGATGTTTTCATCTTATGGAGGGGGACCGTTGAGGAGCTATGTTTCTACCATGATATGATTAACCAACTAACAGATTATTTGAAGTTCACTATGAACTTTTCAATGCATAGAATTGAATTTTTGGATTTGTTTGTAGAGAAGCTTGGTAATGGCTTGATTAACACAGGAGTGTTCCGTAAGGAATGCCATCATAACACCCTGTTGATGCGTACCAGCATGCATCCAGAATATATTTTCAGGAATATAATCAAAGGGCAAGGTATGAGGACCTCAAGATTGAATGCCACACAATAAGGCTTCACTAATGAAGTAGTTGACTTGAAGCAGAGACTCCTCGAACGAGGTTATAGTCATCAGGAGGTAGATGTTAACCTTAAGCAGATTGATGAACTTAGGGTAGGTAGAGCAGCCCCTTATTTTGGACCCCAAACAATACCTGAGGCTACAAGCTCATTTGATACTCGATCTAAAGTCAGGATTTCAATACCTTATACAACTGACTATCCAGCTATTAGATCCATAATGTCCAAGCACTGGCCCATACTTTGCACGGATGAGGATATACAGAGAGTGGCTGGAACAAAACCTAGCTTCCTGTTTAGGAACAAATCTAATCTGAAGAGAATGCTTTGTTATCCCAAGAAACCTAATATGTTTGATACCAATAGCCATACTGAACCTTGTGGAAAGTGTAATTATTGCGATCAGATGGATATTAGTACCACCTTCCTGCACCCAGATTTAGGTACCGTTTTTTATACCAACGTGACAGCTAATTGCCTTACTATGAATATAGTTTATTTGGCGGTTTGTCAATTTTGTAAAGCATTTTACGTTGGGAAAACGAATCGGAGATTCAAGGATAGAATAAGAGAGCATCTCTATCATATAAGAAAGGGTTCCACCTTTAATGCTCTAGCTAAGCATGTTAAACAATGTGGGGATCAACACACTTTTCTATTTAGAGTGCTTGAATTGGTTGATTCTACTATTAGGAAAGGAGATATAAATAATCAAACTGAGAGCAGAGAAAGTAAATGGATTGTCAGGCTAAGAGCTGATAGAGGTGTCGGTTTGAATGAGAGAGCTTCCATCAAACCGACACTTAAAAAACGTAGGAACATTAGATTTTAGCTTTGAAGGTCCTGTATGTTTAGTTATTTATTTTATTTTATTAGACAGCTAGAGAGTATTTTCTTTTGTTGTTGTGCAGTATTTTATTTGTAATTTATTTTTTCATTGATTCTTGATTATATTTATGCTATGTGGTTCATATATTTATGCCCTTTATTGGTTTGCATAGCTATTATGTATGAGATTTTGTATGTACTGTTTCTTTACTAGTAAGATTTTAGCTTTTGGTCATCAGTTTAAGTATGATTGTTTAATTGTCTAATTGGCTTAATCATCCCAGGAATACATAATTGTTCTATCTATAAATGGTGTTCAACTGCTTTTGTCAAAGTGATCTGAAGAAGCTCTTAATGTGAGTGAAAGCGCTTATCTGACCTGCAGTGCGTTTACTTTTTATTAATAAACAGTCAAATACTTTTATTCTGCTTCGCTTCTGCTTTGTGGATTTAGCACTATATTGTTGTTTTATACGTAGCTGAAGCGTTTACCCAGGTTTTGGCAGGATTCATTGCCCGTTATCATCTTTGAAATGTCGCTAAGGCATTCATGTGCACTGTGCCAACATATGCATCTCAAATGTCCAGAATTTCACAATATGTCCAGATGTTTTCCTTATATTTTTGGTCTGCTCCTCATAAATGCTCCGTCTTCCTGGCAATTGAGTGAGGGTGACAGTATCTAAATGTTCATAGCTAGTTACTGGACATGCAGTGCAGGAGACTCTTAAGGAGTCTTACTCAAAATTCCAACTTTGCCAAAGTGCTGCACTAGATAAATGAATGGGGAACGATTCAAACCCTGTACCCTTGGCACAGGAAGCAGTTCATTAACATGTAAGAGCCTTACTCCTCTGTACTAAGTGTCAGACCTTCAGAAAATGCATGGTAATGTGAAAACTGTTATTTTAGCTATTTTCTATGTTTATAAGAATGATATTTAAAATTTGTTCCTGATTTTGGGCCTTTGCCCCATATTATTTTCAGTTTTGTCCAGAATTATTGCACTAATAAGTTGAGAGATACTGTATGTGCGAACAAATTTATTTTAGTGAATTATTTTTCTCAGGATCACGGTTCTGTGGATGATGCTTGACCTATTTCTCTTATGCCCTATAGATCTGTTTCAGAAGCTGCATACTGTCATCCACCTAATGCCATTCCAAACTCTTCATCATTAATTTTAACGGATCAATTGGAAATGTATCCAAGCAATTTTGTTATTTAAGTCCTATAATTTGTATTATTTTTACTTTTTGGTATTTTGTTTTTTTTTGTACAAAATATAATTGGAAATTTTTAATCACAGTATGTAATTTATAGTTTAATGGTATAGTTTATTAAGCTCTTCAGAGAACTTTATGTAAGTATTATAAAAAAGTATTGAGTTTTGATGCAAAGCAGTGGGTGGGGTGATGTTTGAAATTTCACATTGGCTATACTGTCCGTAGACAAGTGCAACTGTGATGACATTGTCCATCAGTCAAATGTCCACCGTTAACTGTCTGTAGATACAAAAACTTGACAAGGGATGAGTCAGTAAGCATTGCACTGCATATGGTGGATGATTTCTCCAACCACATTCAGTATGTTACTGTTTATATTTTAATGCACCCATGACACAAAGTAAATGGGAAATGTGGTCCCTGTCACTGGAAGAAATTGCATAGTGCAAACTGAATTATTCAATAAAGTCTTATTATTATACAAAAACGAACACACTGATTGGACAGCCCACCCAGTGTTCTCATAGTAAATCAAGCATATACCAACAGAAAAAAAGTCTGGCTGCTGAAGTACCAGTGAGCAGCCAGACTTTCTGTTAGCATATGCTGGGGGGCAAAAATATGAGAAAAATCAGGTACATTCTACAAAACTAAAGAAACAGAAACATGCCTGATTTTCCTTGTATTTTTGCACTGTCCCTTGTAAAATCTCTGATTTAAATTAAAAAAAAAAAACAACAACAAACAGTAAAGGAGTTTTTCTTTTCTCTGTTGAGTCTCCTGCACAGTAAAGATGTCGTAAGTCCCATACAGATGCATAGTAAGCCAGCATACAGAAGTCAATGAGGAGAAAGACTGAAGTGCCATTATACAAAGACATTATTTAAAAAGGTAAACAATTTCTTTCTTAAACAATGTAATTGTTGCCATTGTATAATAGCAATAATGTATGACTACATGTAGGTATATCAAGAGTTACCCACAATAGCCTTTGTTTAATCACTCGGGCTTCGACCTCATGATCAAACCACGTGGGTGAATCCTGATATACAAACACAGACATGGATTATTGCTAAATTATTATGTTTGTGATATTGTTTCTGTGGAGTTTAATCTACAAATGTATACTATTATGTAACATGCTGAACTGGTGATAAAGGGTAGCAAACATATTTTGTCCTTCACAGTATTGTTACCATATAAATTTAAAGAACTCTCTATGCTGACAACAGATGCTTTCATACTATGACTGTTGTGTCAGCTATTTATACATTAGTCTTTATTCTAGGAATGCTGAATACTCTGTAGAATTTCTATTAATATGTAAGGTGATTGCTGGCAAGGAAATCAAAATAGATTAACTACAAATTAAATGTAATAAGAAACGAACAGATGGTGTAGCACTTGAATGAATAGTTAGTGCACTATTTTCTGAAGAAAGAGAGAGAGGGAGAGAGAGAGAGAGAGAGAGAGAGAGAGAGAGAGAAGGACTGATGCCAGCAAAATGTTCTACAAAGTTAGAAGTCATACTGAAGGACATGTTTGCAACTCAAGGCCTAGGAAAAAAAGTAAAATGATGAACAGAAGCAAATAAAGCAACTCTGTTCAGCATACACGCTAACAATGCACACTCTCTCTCTCTCTCCACATGAGACATGATTAATTTTTTTCTCAAATTCTCAAAGTCAAAGTAAACTTTATTGTCATTTAGAACTACATACATAGCCTAAACGAAATTTCATGCATCAGCTCAATTCTTGAGATTACAAAGGAAAGTGAAACAACACATACAAGTAGAGGAATAAACATGGCTCATATGATTTACACATCAAAGTAAGACTTTCCATTTCAGAGACTGTTCTCCCACTATGAATTAGGGAAAGTAGGCAAGAGATGCTGACTCTGTGTGTGTGTGTGTGTGTGTGTGTGTGTGTGTGTGTGTGTGCGTGCGTGCGTGCGTGTGTGTGTGTGTGTGTGTGTGTGTGTGTGTGTGTGTGTGTGTGTGTGTGTGTGAGAACACTTTTAGATGTTACATTTTTTGACCAATATATTATTAGAAATAATTTCAGCTAGTGGAATAAGTATATTATTATAAAATATTGTTCAGCTACTCAGCTGATTTTCATTAACAGTTCTACAAGGCATCATCTTGAGATAACATGCTTACAAATGTAAGTCTATTACAAACTTCCTCTCCTCTCACTAATCTAAGAGTGGTAAAATGGCATAACATCTGTGGATCTTAACTAAACCTAAATCATCATGTGGCCCATCAGGCAACATTTCTGATTTTATGCAGTGACATCTTTGGGTTCATCTGTCAGATTCATTGCCTGTACAAAGTTCTCTATGTAGGCTTCTTTAATGCAACAGTGATTACCATCATACCTCAGTGCAATAACTTGTAATGGTTGTTCATATTTCTTATTATATATCTGGAGGGCACTTATGCCCATCCATCATGGTAATCATTCACCTGCTAATCTCTGCCTGGTCATGTATCCATCCATCCATGGACACAGCCATGGTCACTACCATCCACAAGTTAGAGTGGGTGAGATGGTCATTCTTTAGCCTTTGGCTATGCAATGGTCATTCTTCCATTTTTGATGGGTGGTATGGGTCATTCTAACATCTGTGCCAATGATCTGGCCACCCATCTGTGGGCATCAGTTTGGTAATTTTGCTATTAATGTATTTAGATTTCAATTTGCTTTTAATCTGTTTTGGAGTGTTGTTGGTACATGTATGCACTAATGCATGAAATACATAGTTGTGTATAGTGACAGAAGTGAACAATGCATAATATTTGTTGGAGGGATATTCTTAAGTAATCACTTCTCCCATTTAGGTTCTGGACATTGATGTCTATGGGACTATCACTGATTTCTAGTTGAATACCTTCTAACAGTATAACTGGAATACTTAATCATGCCTGAAAATCCTTGTGAAAGAATGGCATCATTTCTGCAAAAAAGGAACTCTAGAATTTTCTACAGATATAGCTGCCAAGAAAGTTCATTCTAAGTTTTCTATCACTTCACATGTAGACCACTCTTGTGGTCTCAATGAGTGGTTTGTTAAGGCTTCATGGAAATGCCTTCTGCAACATTTGGTATGACCTGCATTTTTATTATTTCAATTAGCCAGGGTATGTTCTCCCCAGCTTTCATCTGTTCATATGCTTACACAGTCCATTATTAGAAACTGACTGTACCATAAATTAATTGCTTCATTTGCAGCTTTTAAGTGTTATTTGCACTGATTTATATTTTGCCTTTTTGACTAATTTCATAGCTCAAATTATTGCACTGTGTACCTTTAGGAAGATGGGAAATGTTCTCAGCAGACCCCCTTCAGAAGTCATACTGAGGTTTTATTCACTAATCCAGAATAAAGCCTTTTCATTCACAAATCCAGAATAAAGCCTTTTCAATCACTAATCCAGAATAAAACCTTTTCATTCACTAATCCAGAATAAAGCCTTTTCATTCACTAATCCGGAATAAAGCCTAAACTGGCTTCCTACTGCTGAATCCATTGGTACATCAGTCTACCCACGATTTTACCTTGAAACTTTATTGAGACTCTGGAAGATTATTGGACATGGCCCCCTTGCAGAGCCGGTATTGAAACATTGAAGCACTTTCCTAAATTGAATCTCTCTCCCTCTCTTTCTCTATATATATACATATATATATATATATATATATATATATATATATATATATATATATATATATATATATATATATATATATATATATATACACACACACACACATTTACATACATATATCTGTCTATCTATCTAGACACACACACACACACACACACACACACACACACACACACACACACACACACACACACACACACAAGACGCCACAAGACACACACACGCGCGCACACACATATACACACACATACACGTGCGCGCACACACATATACACACACACACATTTCATCTCTAACTAGTGACTAACTCATCACTATAGGATGTGCAGATACTCCTTTCAGGACAAATACGCACTAGCTTGTCATGTTGTATTTGCATCTTGTGTTGTATGCGGTTAGATGGTTACTCACTCCCTGATGTGTTGTTTTGCTAAAGTGGGCATATTGCAGCAACAGGGTATTTATTTTGTTATACCTCTGTCATTAGCTATGTGCATGACATCTGTCTTTACTTCTTTACTATTGGACACCCCGCCACAGTACAATACTGATATGTAGTCATTAGACTATGTGGTAATAGCTTCCTAACCATTTTGTTATTCAGTCATCCATGAAAAGTTATATTATACTGCAGAGATGGAGCTTATATTTCTGTACTGGTAGTCTGTATTTCATATCTGGAAGATGGATATGATGTTGTCACTCAGTGTGTTCCATTTTTATACATAACTATACCTTAAACCACTGCAGTTTGTCTATAGGTTCATATGTTGTTACTAAGCTAACAACCACTAGGTCCCTTATAAGCCTAGCTGCGCACACAAACCACTTGTCTCCCGAATATCTTGGGCATCTATACGGGAGTAGGGGGGCATGTTAGTAGGGAGGTAACTAAGCATTTGTCGTGGGGGGGTGTTAGTTAGAATAATACTTTTCTTATTGATGTCCTCTGTCCATAAGGGACATGGAGGCCAGAAAGAGGGAAAATTTATGATTTCCCATCAAGTTGTCAAGGTTTTATTTGAATAGAGTCAGAGATGAACTCTGTTTTACATGGATGAGGAGCCTATTCCACAGTGTAGAGAGCCTTTGGGACACAAATCTGTGTCTACAGCACGTTCTGTTTATGTCACAAGTGAAGTTCGGATCCTTGTATCAAGTGTTTGTGGTGCTGTTTGTTTTGCACATGTGCAATAGCTCTATCAAGGCTGAGGCTGAGGAAGCCTTGTAAGTCAGGCAAAGATGCCATCTTAGCAGCCTGTTGGAGACTGGCAGTTAGTACAGGACAGGGTATTCATGCAGTGAAGTCTCTGATAAGGGATTAGTAGATTGATACTATAACTTCCTTGGACCTGGATGTCATGCCCTTACCTATAAGTTGGGTGACAGAATGATTTTCTTATCTTAGCTGTGTGTTGGTCAAAGGCCAGATTGCTGTCTATATATATTTCCAGATCCCTTACTACTGGATTGACTCTTAGGGGCTTTTTATTGATAGACTAATTAACCTGGGTTGACAGTTTCCTGAAGGACATTTTAATGCAATTTTGGCACTGAACTTCAGGCCACGGCTTTGGCACCTGTCATTTTGTCTGTGTTAAACTCTCTTGCAAGATGTTGCTGTTTTGGGGGGAATCTATAACAGCTCCCAAATGACAGTCATCTGCAGACTTGGTGGTCAAGTGGCCTAACATGTTAGACTTGACTTCTGAAAAGTAGATACCAAATCAGAATAGACCCAGCATGGAGGCCTGGGGTAGTCTGCTAGTGATTGATCTCTTGGTGAAGATGGTCTCACTGATCCTGACTTCTTGGGTCCTGTCTATGAGCCATCTGGCAATTCAATAAGTTATGCAAGGATTAACCCCAAGTTCAGAGAGCTTGTCAACAATGCCTGAGTGGAGTACTGTATCAAATTCCTTAGGCAGATATATGCATTATGCACTATTTTACCCTCCTTCATTGCATTGATGACTTTCTCAAAGACATCTACCAGGTTACGTACACATGATATTCCCTTAACAAAGCCAAATTGGGATGGGTCCAGTGTCTGTAATTTGCCAATGTCCTTGTTTATTATTTCCATGATAATTTGTTCCATGGCTTTGCATATTAGGCTTGTTAGACTGATGAGTCGGTAGTTCCCTGAGTTGGTTGATGGTTTATCCTCATGGAGAGGAATGACTGTTGCAGTCCTCCATCCACTTGCAATATAGCTGGTTTCAAGGCTGCAGATGAATAGTACCTCAAGTGGTCCTGATAGGTCATGTTTTAGACTGTTCAGGAGGCAACTGGAGATAGTGTTGGGACCCATTGAAGCAGTCTTTTTGGCTTTAACCAGCATCTAGTCCCTGATGACAAACGGAGGACATATGTTGGTGGGGATTTTACCTGGTGGAGCTGAAGGGCAGTGGGGGATGAAGCTTGAGTTGAATCTGTCAGCCAGTAGATTTGTTACATCACCCTGACTGGTGAAGATGGTGTCATTCACCACCAGTTGAGCACACTGGTGTGTGCTATTTCTAAGGTTCTGGACATAGCTGAAGAAGGTCTTGTGATTATTCTTAGCTTTTGAGGTTATCCTGATATCATAGTTGGTCTTGATGGATTTAATTAGACGTCTTAGTTTCTTATTTAGTTGTATAAGAGAGCATTTGTCTGTAAGGGAGTTGCTATTCCTGATTTTGGCCATGAGTCTTTTATTATATACCCTGTTTAGGTGAGGATTCTACCAATGTGGCTAGTTTTTAGTGCTTTTGTTCCTGATAAGTATGGCAGCATCTATGTAGCCTCTAGGTAACCATTGAAATTCTGCATACGTAGCTGTGGTCTCTGGATTAGGAGAAGCCTTCATTTTTAACGAACTACACTGATGTAGTTTGCCTTTTAATACTTCCTAACTGTCACACACACACACACACACACACACACACACACACACACACACACACACACACACACACACACACACACACACACACACACACACACACACACACACATACAGATACACAACAGATACAAACACGACTGTGTGTGTGTGTATGTGTGCAAGTGAGTGCATGCATGAGTGTGTGTGTGTGTGTGTGTGTGTGTGTGTGTGTGTGTGTGTGTGTGTGTGTGTGTGTGTGTGTGTGTGTATGTATGTGCATGTGCATATATTGCTAAACAGTAGAACTCAGTCTCAGTAGATGTTAAAACTATCTCATCCCATCTACAGTTTAAAATCTTATTGAAAACATAGCTATCAACAAAACAGCGTTTTATAGTAAGAGGAACAGCTACTAAATGTGTTTTTGTTGAACACTCCTTGTATTGCTCAACTAATGTTGATTTTATTTATTTGTACACTCTTCTGTTTTTTTTTTTTCAAGAAATGGGAAACACCTACTTTTTAGTTTTAATGTCCAGGTTGTAAATGACTGCTTTGTTAGGGATTTTAAAGTCATGAGCAGAAGAAAGATAAGCAGACATCTTGCATTAGCTGGTGACATGAAGATGCAAAGATGCAGAGACGCACCTTGTGTGTCTAGGCGTCATTTCACAATTACAAGAAAAAAGAATGGTCTTAACAGTATATTGTCAGCTGTTTTCAGATGGCTAAGATAAGCTACTAAGTAGTAGTATTAATTAGGAATTTTATACTAACGTTTTATAGTATGTTACCACTAAAGGTATAATCAATGAAAACTTACTAGGACAACATTATACCATGGTATAATTTTAGTTAGGCAGTAAGTATAGATTCATAGATTACTGCTAATATTTACCTGATCGTAGTACAGCTAGCCTTTAGTAGTGACCCTGAGTTGCTTTAGAAAAAATGGATATATCAAATAATTATGCACCTGAGATTTATTGAAATAAAATTTTTAGTAAAATGTTTGGGATGTAAAGTATACAAAAGAAATTCTTTATTTGCTAATAATTGCTGAACAAACTTCATTAAAGATTTAATTAATTTCTTAGTGGGGGAAGTCACAGATAGTACAGAATGTTGTAAATGTATTAGCAGGAAGGCACTTCAATCAATTGTTGATTTTGTCATGAATTGGGATGAAGAAGTTAACATAAACAGAACTCTGATAATGAATATAACAAGTAATGCAAATGGAAAATCAAGTGA
This sequence comes from Protopterus annectens, assembly GCF_019279795.1. Lineage (NCBI taxonomy): Eukaryota > Metazoa > Chordata > Ceratodontiformes > Protopteridae > Protopterus > Protopterus annectens. Next base: position 1,166,092,538 of record NC_056745.1, read on the forward strand.
GACAGATACAAAATAGTACATGTTGTTCCCAATAAGAAGAAAGACAAAGCCAATCACATGATTAAGAAGGAAGAAAAAACATAAAAGAAATATGAAAAAATAGGAAGGCTAGTGCAGAACTGAAAATGATTCTATTTCTGTGAGGAGTATACCAGAAAGTTGTATTATTACAAATTATTACAAATTAAGATGTTGATACACCTAGTTCCTCTTCAGGCATATGATATGAGGACATTCCAACCAATAAAACAGTAGGGCATGTTAGCCAAAATGACAATTCTGGAAGAAATCCTACTCTACCCCGTTATAATGATTCAGAAGACAATAGGGATGACAGATTACAGAGAATAAAGGAAGCAAGGTTACAAAATCTGAAGTAAAATAAAAAAAACGGAGATTAGGTAAACTAGATGTACAAGAAGATGACAGGAGAAAGAATAATCTCAACAGGAGAACTTTGGGTGGTCAGAATACAGATAATCAAACAAATGGGAATTATATTAACTGTGTTGATTTTCTACTACAAGGAGACTCAACAATTAATGGAACAGACATAATTCGACATATACGTTCGGTTAGTAATGAGATAACCCAAAAATATATTAATGTTACAGACAATAGAAACATCAATGACTTCGAACTATTAATTTTGAATGGCTCCATGATTAAAAATGCACTAAGGAAACTAAGTGGTTTGAACAAGGAAAACGTCACTGTATTATCATTGCCCAGTCTAAAGGTAACAGACTTGACAAAAGTTTCACCAAAACTGGTAAAAGGTGAGTTAAAACATGAAGTAAGCAGTACTGGAGACTGTGGAATTTATAGAAATGAACTCAGTAAAGGTGATATTTAGTGAAATTATAACTTTGTCAGGACTGAATAATTATTTATTTACAAAAAGCTAACCAATGTAATACTGACTACATCAGTTATGTATTACCTATATGATAAATTCACTAACTTATTCGAAGGAATATGCTTTTGATTTATGTCTGTTTGTAAATGACCCCAATACACTTAAGTTACCCTGGATCTGGGTTCATTGCTGGAAAGTTTACTGATTATATAAAATGATTTTAAGGCATGAAACAATGATATTAGAAAGAGTGGAGGACCTAATAATGCACAGCTTACTGAGCTTCTAAAAGTCGCCCAGAACACAAATAACCACTGTAAAGGTGAAGAACCAGGCCAGTGAATGCCACAAATACCACCAATGTTTATTGATAACAAAACATAAAATATACTAATCATTTTCATCCTTTTGTATTTTTAACATCGACTTCTTCAGAGTAATATTTCATACATTAGCCAATACCATTTAAATACCTGAAATAGCCATTCACAACTGCTCAAATCTGCATGTCATAAATATTAATAATCTTGAAACCACTATCAAATGAACTATACTAAAACACAACTTTGTTAAGTCTTGATTTGTCTAAGATTTATTTTTCTTACCTTGTATAATTCAGAACATTTAGCATGCAGTATTTGTAGTCCTATGTTGATATCCTACAAATATTTGTGATAATTGTCATTGATATGATATATCAAAGTGCTATAAGAATCTGTACCTTTTATTACTGTTAGCCATCCACAAAATAACAGTGTACTTTTACTTTTATCATTCATATTTCATATTATTAGTACACTTCTAATTATGTGAGATATTAGAAAATGAGATTCTAAAATGATAATGTCCCATTGGTTAATCAGAGTTCTAAAGAATCAAATTACCGTATAGGGGCAGCATGGTGAAAAATGAGAGTCTCTACTCATGGCATGAAATCAAAGTGCCATCAAGGAAAAAATCTTTCATTTTGTCACCATTTCTTACCAACTCACAGGAGCAACTGTTTTCACTAAAATGAAAGAGCTAACTCAGCTATGGGTGAGGAATGCTTATTCTGCTAAAATGTATGCACTACACATATTACCACTTTGAGACAATTTTCATGGTTTCACTGTTTAATACTTTTAACAAAAATTAATGCATATTTTAGATAACTACAAAAGCTTTAAAATGCAAACTCTGACTGTGTGTTTGTGTGTGTGTATGTGTGTACTTGCGTCCATGCACACACATGCAAGGGATTATGCATGTCTGAATTTCTGTGTGTGTAAATGTCTCTGTTTGAAGTGAAAGTGTGTGTGTGTGAATGTGTATAGGTGTAATCTGTGTTCATGAGTGCATATCTGTGTGTGTGTAAAGTTCTTTTTCTGTGTTTATGTCTGTCCACATCTGTGTATGAGTTTATATCTTTGTGTGTGTGTGTGTGTGTGTGTGTGTGTGTGTGTGTGTGTGTGTGTGTGTGTGTGTGTGTGTGTGTGTGTGTGTGGTTTACATCAAAATGCTATCCATCCATGCTCAGGAGTTGTAGCTGACTCCTGTAGGAACTCAGTGATCAGCCACCACCATCCATTAAGTCTGCTACGTAGGTACAATATAGAAGTAGATTGCCAGGCCTTTCTTCTATATCACTAACACATACACGACGTGTACACTTAAGAAGAAGTTTTAAGTTGCCAGTCAGCCTACAGCATTTCTTTGGGATGTGGGAAGTAAGTGCAATACCTGGGAAGATCTTTGTGAACACAGGAAGGGCATGCAATCTCCGCACAAGAGACACCACAGCCAAGAATCAAACCAGAAATTCTCCTGCTGTGAGGTGACAGTGCTATCTACTCTGCCAGTGTGCCACTCAAAATCCTATGTACAGCCCTTCAGATCTTTACTGCTGACAAAGAGTATGTTCTTCTGAGGCTTTTGAGTTTTGACTGTCGGCTTGTGCTTTCCTTTGCTGGGTAGGTAAGTTTTCTTTGAGGAAAAACTTTCCATTTTCTTAGTTTTGTTGATGTTTTATTACCTTCATCTTTAGGAAAGTTATTTAGCTAGGAGTATTGTGTTTTAATAGGCTGTCTCGAAACTGTAACTGACTTTTAAATGGAGCACTCATTTTTTCTGTCAGTTTAAAAGTAGTGCAAAGTAAATGAAAAATATTTTTTTCTGTGGAGAAATTGTGTTTATTTTTCTTTTGTGGGTCTGACATTGTGTTTTAAAGTACGTTTTAAGGTTTTTTTTTTTCTTTCAAAAAATTAAATTTTGTGGACTGGTGTTTACTGGCAATTGCTGCTTGTCTTCCCCAGGAAAGCAGCGCTATTTTTAGCTTGACCATGGACCAGACTACCAGTCCCATGGTTGAACCTTCTTCCAGACACAAAAAGAAAAGAAATAAGCAAACATCCCATACCATCACAGCAGGCTAGCAATTTGCCTTAGCCATAGATGGGTGACTCTGCTGTGGCCGTTGTACCTCAGATCACTCATTTTTCCCCAGATCTCACTGGTGTAGAACCTACAGCCAGTATGGACCAGGTATTAGCCATGTCTTCCGCAATTGCTGGGGTCCCCTCAGTAGGCAAGTGAGAGAGACTCTTATGAAGAAAAAAGAAGAAAATACTGATAAGTAGTATAAAAATCTACCAAAAAACCCACCGAGTACTACTAAAATGTACAGAAATGAGCTTTCATATATTTGTAGTGTACAAAAGCTTTTATTTTTCCGCTCTCATCACCAAAGACTTCATCAGAAATGAAACAACATTAAAACACGTACATTATTTTGTCAATTAAACAATTAAAAATGAACTTCCTAAATGCTACACCTACAAAAATCACAAAACCATATCTAGCTTATTAAATTGTAAGTATTATATATTAAATTTTAACCCCCTGTCCTTTAGAAAACATTTAATGTTTATTGTTTCATTTAGACCTAGATACACATCCATGTTTAATTTTATCTGCCATTCTGCTTTTTATTTTACCTATCCTATTCTTATAATCACCACCCCTCATATCTTCTGAAACCTGTTCTAAAACAAAAAAAAAAAGATAAAAACTTTTTGTATTTATCACACACAAGTACTTTTAAATAAAGCATTATTAGTGCCTTTACTTTTAATAGAGTATAGATGTTTCTTATTTCTCTTCCTTAAAGTTCTGGATGTCATTCCTACACAAAATGCATTACATCCAGAGCAAATGTTAATATAAATGACCCCTTAGAATTGCAGGTGAACCTCCTAGTCACTACAGTGGTATGTTATATATATTCCAAGACCATATATGGTCCTTCATAAATATACCTACAAATATTACACATACCACACTGATAGGTTCCTTTATTTTTGTTTGTACAAGCAGGACTCATTAAAGTATTGTAATGCTGTAATAAAGTTTTAAAACAGTCGTCTTATATATAAAAACTGTTTGTCTCCTGTCTCCTGCAATCTTTTAAATATCATTATTACCTTCTATTATTTTTTAATTATTAGTACTGATCTTACAAATGCTTTCATTGTCAACAGACACATCTAAACAACAATAAACTGTTTTGTTGTTGTTGTTGTTATGCATACTACTAGGTGTCAGTTTCTCCAGAGGCTTCCTTAAGATAGGAGAAAAACAAATATTTCTTTTAGACAAAATGTCAGTGGCACTAATGAATAAATATTCATTATTATATCCTCTTTCTAAAAAAAGGAAGTAATAAATTCAACTTCTTTCGTAAAATCACAATCCCTAGTAGTCATTCTAGAGGCTGTAATAAATTACCCTCTAGGAATATTCTTCTTCATAAATGTAGGGTGATTACAATTGGAAAATGTTTCTTTACGAAAAATACTGGTATCAAATATCTTATTGGACTTATTCCATTACAAAGTAATGTCAAATAAGTGAACATTAAATCCTATGTCTACCATAGTAAATTTAAAAAAACTGAGATTGATCATTATGTTCCTTCAAGAACTGTTCACAAACAGTTATACTTCTCCTCATAGTAAAAAATAAATCATCCACAAACCTTCTAAAAAATATAATGTTGTTAAAAAAGCCGTTAAGAAGTAAAGTTCACTTGCCTACCATCCCAATACTAAATTAGCAAAAGCAGGTACAACTGCAGACTCTATAGCAATTCCTTTCATTTGTTTGCAATACTTTCCTTTGAACAGAAAAAAATGATTATCTAGCAATATTTCCAACATTATACAATATAAATTAATTTGATTTTTAGAATATTTGGTCTTTTTAAATCAGCAATTCCACTGACATTTCTAACTTCCATCCTATACCAATTCTTTCACCCATCTCTAAACATCTTGAGAAATGTATACAAGTACAACTCTTGGAATTCCTTCTCAACAACCAAATCATATCTCCTACACAACACAGTTTTAGGCCAGGTCACAGTACAATGACTTCCTTGATATCTTTCATGAATACAGTCAACAAAGCTAGAGACTCAGGCAAAATCGTCTCAAGGCCTTTGATACAGTCTCTCACCCACTGCTTCTGTACCAGCTGTCTCAAATTGGCCTCTCCCCTTCCTCTCTCAGCTGGTTCTTTAGTTACCTATCAGACAGACAGCAGGCATACCTCCCTCTCTTCATATATTCTTAACTCTACTGGTGTTGCCCAAGGCTCCCTATTAGGTCCCCTCCTATTTAACATCTTTATTAATAATCTCCAGTATTCTTTCAGTCAGGGGTCTCTTATACAATATGAAGATGATTCTATTATTATCTGCTCTGCTGATTCCATGTCTGACCTCCAAAGAATAACTCAACTGGCATTTACCTCCACTCAGAACTGTCTTACTAACAATCATCTGTTACTTAATGCAAACAAAACCACAGAAATTCTATTTTCCCTAAGATGAAAGCCATCATAAACAAGGCCCAGTTTACAATATTCTCTCAGAACAAAACAATAATTGAATTTGTAACTAACATTAAACTTTTGGGGATAATTATAGATGAACAGCTAAAATCTGATTACCACATACAGCATAATGTTAACAAAATACACCAAAAGCTAGGCATTCTTTACAGACACAGACACTTTCTTAGCCCCCCTACCAAACAGACCCTTGATACCACTTATCTGCTTCCCTCTCTTGTCTAGAGTGCCCCCTTACTTATCAACCTACAATCCTCTCTAAAAACAAAACTTGAAATATGTTATAATAAAGTATCCAAGTTTGCTACAAATGCTAAATATTCTGCCCACCAGTGCATAACTTTACACTCTCTAAACTGGCTTAAACTCCTACACTATCTGTCCAACCTCCAACTAACAACTGTACATAAAATAATTTACAGACCTCTACTTTGCCCTGCCTTTACTTCATTATTCACCAACTATCTACCCAAAAGATCTCTCATATCTGAAAATCAACACCTTCTACAAGTGCACAGGCCTGACCTACTTGCTGGCCAGCTTATGTACATGTGTTCTGCAGATAAAGCCTGGAATGCTCTACTACTAACAATCAGTTTGTTCAAAATTATGCCTCATTTAAAATCTCCTTACAAAATTATCTATCTGGATCTGCACTTGGAGCAAACCTCGACCTTTTAAATTCTGACTATCCCTACTCATTAATTTACTTTTATATCTATACTCGTACTTATCCTAATGTTACCTCTTTACCTCTTAAAAAAACACTAACTATATATTTACTTGAAAAGCATGTAAGCCTTTTATATCTTACTTTGTAATTTGTTTGTATTAATTGTTCTAATTGACAAATTAATTTTACCTTTTATTAACCAACTGTTAATTTACCTGTCTATATACATATTATTGTGGAACTTACTAATTCTTAAGCATTGCACTTTGTTCAGATGTGCTTTCTTTTGTGGAGCTTTTCTCCCTGGGCATCCACTGAAAATGGGCTCTTAATGGCCCAGTGGACTATCCCAGTAATAAATAAATAAATGCATTTTGGTTAAGAAGAGTGACACTCTTGTTGGTTCTGGGGGAGGGAACAGTCAAGGTTTTCCTGTTGTGTCAGAATGCTGTGCCCATCCTTGTGGAAGCAGCTTGCTGCCATTAGTAACATGGCTAACTCCATGTTTCCTGTCACAAAGAAACAGAAAACCAAGCATGTATTTATTCCTCCTCAGTTTTCTTTGGCTAGGAGTAGATTACTGGGTCTGGCTCAAGGTTTAATTCAGGCTATTGATCCTTCTTGTAAAATAGTTTCTGGTAAAGAAAGAGAGGATCCTCTTTTCCTGAAGAGATTCAAGATTCTGAATCTGAACAGGAAGATGCAGAGATGGATATGTTTTTTTTCCCTCAGATTTCGAATTCAGATTCAGAGAAGAGCTCAGTTTCTGATTCTCCCTGTAGGGGGTTCTCTTTGTCTGAGATTATTGATAGCATGTGCCAGGGTTTTCAATGGTTGAACACTGAAGTTTCTCCACCCCTCAGAAAATATGCTATTACAGCTGGATTTTCTAGATCCTGCATCAATTCCTCCTGTTCTGTCCGTTTTATAGGATGTGTGTGTTACTGCCCACTGTTTTCCTGATATTTAGGCAGCTGTCACTAAAAAGGGCAGATAGAATATAAAGTTCCTCATTCTTTTACATTTTTGTACACTATTCCCAAACCTGACTCAGGAGGTTAGTTTTAGTTGACCTCATTGCTGCAAAGCACTTAATTATTTCCAATCCTACGCTTTCTGATAAAGAAGGGAATTTTATTGGTAGTGTATACTTCTGCAATTTTGAATTGTCAATTTCATGTGTAAAGGTTTGTTCTGACAAATTATGAGGGCATGAGGAATGTTTTGTCTGCAGTTTATCCTTGCGAGGAAAAATCTGCACAGGTCACTACTCATTGTTTGACGTGCATGTATGACTCACATGATACTTCTTCCAAGGCCATGAAAACTGGTATTGTTTTAAGGAGGTTTGCATGACTGCATTCTCAGAATCTCCCTGATGATGTTAAAAATTAGATTTTAAATTCTCCCTTGGGTAGAGATTTTGTGTTTGGCACCTCTACTGTAGAGGCGATCAGAAACTGTGGTGAAAAGGTAAAACTAATACAGGGAATCTCTAAGTTTTTTCAGACCTCCTTTTCCAAATTGTCCAAGATACTTTTTTATCTCATCATCCAATTTTGGCAAAACCCCCCCCCAGAATAAACAATCTCAGCAAAATTCAGGTAAACAGACATTTAAAAAATGGCATGCAGGGTTCCAAAAAGAAGTCTCAAACCTAGTAAAACCAAGGACAGTCGAACAAGTTTGAATGACTATTCAAGACACCTTGTGATCCCCTTCCACCCTGGCTTCTTTTTTCTTCAAGAAAGTCTGAATCTCCATTTTTCTCTTTGGCAACAGATTGTTTCAGACAAATGGTTTCTAAAAACCATTCATCAGGTTTGCAGTTGTCAATGGGAGAAAATTCCTCCTTTCGGGGGGGGGTCATTCCTCATCCTCCAGATCAGACTCTTTTTTTTTTTTTTCCACCTATTCTTCAGCACATGCTGTCTCAAGGAGTGATAGGACCAGTTCTTCCTTCCCACTTGGGAAATACTTTTATTCTTAGGTATTTTTAGTGTGCCAAAGAAAGAAAATGCTTGGAGACCAGTTCTGGATCTTTGTTTCCTACACCTGTTTATGATAATGCCCAAATTCAAAAATATGTCACTTCACAACCTACTACCTCTTCTTTCTCTTCAAGTTTCCTGGTAACATTAGACTTAAAAGATGCTTATAATCACATACTTATTCATCCCGACTTTGGATGTTTCTTATGGTTTTGTGTGTCTGGATCACATTATCAGTTCTCTGCCTTACTGTTTGGACTATCTATGGCACCAAGATTGTTTACAAAGTGTCTAGCGCCAGTTATAGCTCACTGTAGGCTACAAAGTATCCACTTTTTTCATATTTAGATGACTTCTTTATCTATGCAGAGTCTTTGTCAAAGTGTCAGGAATCTCTCTATTGGGTGAGAGATCTTACACATGCTGGGATTCCAAGAGAACTTTCAAACTCTTTCTTCACTCCTACACACAGCATTGTGTTCCTTGGATGTCAGGTAGACACCTCAGTTCAAATAGCTTTTCTTCCATAGGAAAAAAAAATAGATCTTTATTTAGATATATTTCTAAGATTTTCAAACTCAGACTTCGGTCACGGCAGGGGAATGCTTCAGGATTTTGGGTCTCATGGTGTCTATGATTCTCATGACAGCCCTGGCAAGACTCCATATGACAAACCAAATAAATTGAAAACTAAACCAAACCAAACGAACAGAAACCTTCCAGTTGCTCTCCTGTCGATGTAGTAATAAGTAAGGTGTTTGAATGCCACTGACGTGTTTTCCGTTCTGAGGAAGTTGGTTTTTGATCAACCGACAAAAAGCTGTTTAATTTTAAGCTTAAGGAAATTAATAAAGTGTGGAATACTATTGCTGTCATTCGAGTGTTTTTGACAGTTTGCTGATTACTACATCAACTGCAGAGCAACTGGAAGGTTTCTCTTTGTAAGACTCCATATGAGAAAGGTACAGTGATATCTGAAATTCTTTTGGTCCCAGCATCAACACCCTTTATCTTTTCAAATCTAAGTGCTGGGGTTTATCAGAAGATAAATCTTTTGATGGAAACAACAGACATCCTTAAATCCAGGTCTCCACTTCTTCCTCACGCCACCAACACCAATGGAAAATAAAAGAAAGACCAGCCAGTGTCCACAGCACTTTATTGTGCTCTCTGATGCCTTCAAGAGGAAAAATACTTCTAAGATACACCTGCCTATATACACACTAATCATATCCATTAACACTCAATTAATTAAACAATTTGATAAAATAAGATCAAATTAATAAAAAAACGCCAATTACACTCTAAATTCAGCCCTTTAGGGACTAAAATGTAATATTTTTAAATATAAAGGGACTCCTTAAATAACAGTTTGTTTTTAATATTCACATTGTTATACTGTGTATCATCCACTTTCTGTAATATGGTACCTCTGCTTCTTCCTCTCTGTTCCAAAGAAGCCACTCACCAAACATGCTTCAGACTTTCCTGGGAGAGAAGTTTCAGGAGGGATGACAATGCATGGGACAGATGCAAGCACACATCAAGGTGATGATTGCCCTGATCAAGCCACTCAATTCTCTGAACCATCTTTGGTCTTCTTAAAGTGGTTGCAGACAACACCTCAATTGTGTGGTACATCAACAAGCAAGAAGGATCCAGGTTATACACCCTTTACAGACTAGCCATTTTAACTCGGGATAAGGTTTCACAGCACAGTCTCACTTTACAGGCTCCCTACATTCCATCAGAGCAGAAATGTGTGGCAGAGCTGAGCAGGAACAGGGAAGACCCTTATGAATGCAAACTAGATCAGGGGGTCTTCCAAAATCTGATCCAACTGTGTGGAGTTCCTCAAATAGACCTGTTTTCCTCCTCTCTGAACAATCAACTGGCAAGATTCTGTTCTATTACCACATGCAAGAAGGCCTGGAAGCCAGATGGCATTTTCTTTTCCTTGGACAGGAATGTTCCTGTATACTTTTCTAACCTACCTATCAATATCCAGGGTACATCTGAAGAGTCAGAAAAAATCAACAAAGATCACTGTGATGACTCCCTTCTGGCCAAGGCAACCATTGTTATCCCTTCTTTTGGAAATGGCCAGGAGCAATCAGCATTTCCTCACAGACTGGATCTACTCACATAAGAATGGGCTGTTTGTTACTATCATATGGCTTTTCTTATTCCACTATCGAGGTTCATTTATCATCCATTTCAGCATGTCTGCCCATGACTCCTCCTCTATCAATGCAATCTCATATTAAAATGCTCTTGAAATAAGTTTTGTATAAGAGGCCTCTAAGAAAACTAGTGGCCCCTCCTTGGGATCTTAGTTTTGTGTTAGAGAAGCTAAAACTTGTTCCATTTGAACAAGCTAATCTGATTGATTTGAGGTTCTTAACACAGAAAACAGCTTTACTGATTGCTCTGACCTCTGTAGGAAGGGTGTCTGGGTTGCAAGCTCTTATGGTGAGTCAACACCATCTCTTCATAGGGACAGGGTTTCTTTGAGAATTAATCCTTCTTTTATGCCTAAAGTGGTATTCACGTTTACTTTAAGACAGACTATCCAGCTCCCCATTTTCTTTCCTGATCTGAAAAATGAGGGAGAAAGAGTATTCCATACTTGGCATGTCTACAGATAACTCAGGCACTATCTTGACAGAACTAAATCATTCAGATCTTTGGATCAATTGTTCATTTCTTCTGAATGTGAGAAGAAGGGACAACCTGTGTCAAAACAGACTATTTCCAAATGGCCGTCTAAGGCTATTACCTTTTGTTATACTCACCATAACAAAACTATTCCAGGGAGGGTCAAGGCCTACCCTACCAGGGTCTTGGCTTAATCTATGGCTTTTTGGAAAGGTTTTGATTTTAGAAGTATTCTAGAAGCTGTTACTTGGTCCACTGAACATATTTTTTACAAAGCACCATAAGCTAGATTACCTGTATATTATTGATAGAGCAGATGTTAATGAATTAGACATTGAAGATTCTTTGGATCTGGTCAGAAAAGATATTCTTGCACTTGGAGATTTAGTTCACTTGCAGAGAAGATAATGAACATCAAATAGTGTTATGTTTGCCAGGAGCAAAAATAAAGGTTGTGAGGCAGGCCTTAGAATGCCTTAATGTAAGGAAGTACATGCTATGTGTTTTTATTCATGTTGGTACAAGTGATCTCATCTGCAAAGAGTCTCTGACTGTTAGTAGGGAACCTACAGCCCTCTTTGGCAGCATAGCATGTACAGGTGTTCAGACATATTTTTCACAAATCACATATACAAAGCAGAGTCAGTTCACTGCGAATGAAAATATTTTTGGGGTAAATGCCTACATGAAAAAAAAATGTCCCATTTTAGAACATGGAAATCTGTACAGCATCCAAGCCTAATTTCGGGCATGTGTTCAGACAGGATAACACGCATTTGTCAAGATCAGGGAAGAGAATTTTTGCAGCAGATGCTTTCAATATTTGACAAACACAAGGCATGATTTTTGCCAAGTTGAAAATTTAAAAGTTCACAGATATCAACATTTGATGCATCTTTGATAGTTGTTAAGGATAGGACTATTAATAATATTTTTTATTGGAACATTTGCTAGGTTCCCACAAGATTGATGCTGTTATTGTTTATGAAACATTTTTAAAGAACAATGACTAGACACCAGCTCTGTCAGGGTATAAATGTTTTACTGTAACAGACATTCTAACAAAACATCAGGTGGAGGTGTTATGATAAGGACTAAAGGTAGTTATGAGACCTGTGATGATTACATGTTCACTGATAACACCAATACATATAAATATAAATATAGATTGTATAAGTGTGACAATAAAGACAACCTTGGAACATATAACAATTGTTGGTATACAGACCACCAAAGTCAAGTGCAGATCACCTAGAGGAATTCATGCATTGCTTGCATGAAACACAGGAGGGAAGAATACTAGTAGTTGGGCAATTACATTTACCAGAAACAGACTGGAATAATATTGATTCAATGACATCAGTAAGGACATTTTTTTACAACATATGCTTCAGAACAATTGCTTCAGGTCTAAAATAAATATCAGGGAACGGAATATACCAGACAGTGTGTTCCTAATGAAATTACTGTTACTTTATGTCAAGTTTTACCACTGTTGATGTGCAGTAGTAATGGGGTGATAAAGGTTAATTTGTTCCTAAACAATTCTGCCAAATTGAAATATAAACCAATGCAGAGAAGATTAATAACAGATTATACAGAAGCAAAACAGTCACTATGTAAAACTAAATGGAGTGATGCTTTCAGTGGAAAAAACTGCAGATGGAATGTGGAACATTTTGAAAGAGAAATGGTTTGAATGCAAAAAAAATCTAAAAACTGTTTAACATCAGAATCTAGGCACACAGCATCAGGAGGATATATTTCCATAATAACAAGATATTTGATTAGGGTTAGAGACAAAAAATATAAGAAATGGAAAAGAGGTCAAGCTACATCTTTCAAAACTGAAATAAACAATCTGGACAAACAAATTAAACACAGTGTGAGACAAGATAAAAAAAAATTGAAGAAAATCTATATAAAGATATTGAGCACAATAAGAAAGAATTTTATAGATACATAAGATGTGGAAGGAGTACAGACATTGAAACTGATAAAATGTGTGTAGATTCTAAAAGTTACTTTCGGATTTAGCAAATTATTGATATATTTACAAAATCTTATACAAAACAGTTTGGGTCCACAAAATGGTTGATGAGATATTCTAGCACATCCAAGTAACCTCAGATACTGAAATCAAGTTAGATTATATTGAAAAAAAGAACTATGCAAACGATCCAAACGAAGCATGGGGTGGAGATGAAATTAGTAATAATGACCTGAGATCACTTCAGCAAGAACTTACAGTGTGATTATTTCTGTTATTTACTAGGTTTTATAAATATGGGGAAATTCCTCAAGATTGGAAACATGTACTTATTAAACCTGTCCTTAAGGGAAAGGGGAGTATGACAAACCTAGAGTCATGCAGAACCTTATGTCTACTTTCATGTTGTGGAAAAATAATGGAGAAGGTTATATTGGATACATTATTGTCAGAACTGGAAAGGTTAGGACTTGAAACTCTATATCAACAAGCATATGTTGAACATAAATCTATTGCCACCTGTAACATGATGTTCTATAACAATATAATAATAGCTATGAATAAGACATTGTACTGTGATGTAATTTATATAGACTTAATTTCAGCATTTGACAGCCTCATACACAAAACACTGATCAATGAATTAGTAGACCTAGGTATTGATGTACTCTTGAAAAAATAGATAGCTGCGTGGCTTACAAATAGGACATGGTAAGTATCATGCAGCAATTGAACAGGTGGACTCCTTGGTCACAGTCAGGGTGTTCACAGGGCTCTGCCCTAGGCCCATACTTGTTTAGATCTTTCAGATCTATCATTTTCATCTGAGGCATTCTACATTTTGTATGCAGGAGACTTGAAATTAGGTAAACTGATTACGTGTTACAGATAGGGCATGCCTGCAAAAGAACTTGACTTAAATAAACATTTGGGTACAGGAGAATAATATGCTGATAAATACATAAAAAACTAAGCATATGAGATTTGATAGGCATAAATTGAAAGGTGAATATTTAACACAGCACACAATGATTGAAACTGTAGATTAATTTAAGGACTTGATTATATGGGTAGATCCAGCTTTGAGTGTTTCAGATCATTATCAACTAATTAGTTAATGATAGTTAAAGAACTATAGGTTGCATAAAAAGATTCATAAAGTCTAAGAAATCAGAAATGCTAAAGTCAATGTTTGTAGTTACATTAGATTAAATGAGTATGGAATAACAATATGGAAACTTCATAAGAAAACAAGCATGAGTAAACTGGAAAGACTACAGCAGAAATATACCAAGGGCATTCATGGATATTTATTTATTATGAAATACTAAAATATCCAAACTTGTACAGTGCCAGATATAGATAATTAATGCGAGACCTTATTCAGATATATATATATATATATATATATATATATATATATATATATATATATATATATATATATATAGGGCATTTAGAGACAACTATCTCTGGAAATGTTTGGGGTTGTCCAAATGTAGTAGAGAATCATTAGACAACCTATGTAGAAGATTCTATAGGAATGAGAAGTGTACTAATTGGTTCTCCGAGACAGTAGCTGATGCATGAAACAGACTGCCAAATTACATAAAGCCCGCACTAGTTTTGGTATTTTTAAGAACAGCTTAGAGACTTATTATAGGAACAACTTTTCAGATGACCATCTCCAATGTCTTTATTTTTATCTATGCTCATCAGTTAACAGATTTGATGTAAGCACTTTTAATGCACTATTGTAACTATTTGTGTGTGTGTGTGTGTGTGTGTGTGTGTGTGCGTGTGTGTAATCTTTGTTTACTGGGAAAATCCGACTGGGATAAAACTCTTTTTCTGTAAAATAAAAAAAAATAAAATAAAATGTCCACACTAAGCACCAGTTTTGACATATACATGAAATACACTTACTTGATATCAGAAGGAATACAAAATATAGGTAAGTGAACCTACATGAGAGAGAGGAAAAATTACAATAACTAGGAGACCAGTTTACAAAATGGTTAAGATTTTTAACTTCCATGCACAAGGTACAAAGTTTGATTTTGACCTCCATCCAATGGCTGTATGGGGTTTGCATGTTCTCACTGGGTCTCCATGGGGTTCCTCTTACCTCAAAAAAATGTGCTGAGTGTTTTCACCTCAAATTCACCCAAGAATGGAGTTGTGAGCATCAGCACAGACTCTAGACTTCTTGACTTCTGTCTGGCAAATGGCTTGATAATGGCCAACACATGGTTCACTAAGACAGACAGCCACAAGATCACATACAAGGGTGGCCAACATACAACTGAAGGTCAACTTCCTCATACCAAGGAATGGGCACTGGAGTAAAGTCAGTGATTACAAAGTCTTCCCAGTAAAACACTCAGCTTACAGCAAAAACACTAGTTGCCAAATTCATCTTCAAGCAGTGGTCAAAGAAGGATGTAAGGTTAACAGAGACTAGTCTGAAGACTTGGAAGTTTTCTGTGGAGAAAGCACAAGTGTTTAAAGAATTACTTAGGGCTCTATCACCTCAGATAGAAGAAGAGATAGTTGGAACTGAAGAAGAATTGCAGTGCTCCAAACAGCATGTGAAAGGACTGCAGAACAGCTATGTGGTTAAGTCAGGTATGGAAATAAGGTACATAAGGAAAGCTGGTGGTGGAATGCAGAAGCCCAGGAAGTCATCAAAAGAAAGAAGTCCAGGAAAAAGTGTAAGATAGAAAGACAGACTAGGCAAAAAATGAATACTGGTTGGCTAGCAAACAGGATAATATAGGAATTGCAATAGGAAAGAACAAGATGTCAGTGGCATTCTACCAGCTTCTGCAAAGTTACTCAGTAGATGGTACAAAGACACTCCATCAACTTACAAGGCAAATACAGAAACCTAAAGAAGATAGTCAGATACACTTCATAAGGGATGCCACTAACCACCTGCTCGCCAGTCCACATGGAGTCAAAGGCAGATGGAGTGAATACTTTCAGAATCCTCTGAATGAAGAAAACACAACAAAAGCTGTACTGCCCCACACACAGCCTACAATGAAAGAAGAGGAGGAGCCAGCAGTAGAAGAAGTAAGAACAACACTAAAGAAAATGAAGTCAGGGAAAACAGCAGGCTCAGATGAGGTCACAGCAGATATGATCAAGAGGTTGGCTGAGACAGGGGAGAAATGGCTTCAGAGGCTACTCATAGCAGTATGGAGAGAAATGTGTATCCTAGATGACTGAAGAATAAGCATACTTGTGCCAGTGTGCAAGAACAAAGGGGACATCCACAACTGTGTGCAGTACAGAGGTATCAAATTACTGTCACATTGCATGAAGTTCTAGAGGGGGTGATTGATAAATGAATACGCAAAGCAGAAGAAAGTATGATGGGAGATGAGCAGTTTGGATTCAGATCAGGATGCAGCACAACCGACTTGATGTTTTCAATGAGACAGGTAGATGAGAAGAAGTTAGAGATGAGGAAAGAGTCCATCTGGGCATTCCTAAGCTTGGGGGAAGCATATGACTAGGTCCCAAAAAAGCTAATTTGGGCAGTCCTGCAGCTGTTTGAAGTCCCAGAAACATTAATAGAATTATTGCAGGCTATGTATAAAGACCCAATAACTCAAGTGTGATCAGTGTGCAGTCTCACAGAAGTGTTCCAGTGGGAGTCAATGTGCATCAAGTTCGGCTCTGAACACACTGCTGTTCATACTGGTGATGGACTACATTAGCAAACAGGTCTGAAGGGACAGATTAACAGAGTTGCTGTATGCAGATGATGTGGCATTACAGGAAGACTCTGAGCAAGAACTTCAAAGGACAAGGGAACTGAATGCAAAACTGAAGGCACGTGGGATGAAACAGAGTATCGATAAGACAGCTGTCATGGCAGCAAATGGGGAAAGCAGAAGAAGATGAAAATGGAAATGGAAGGGAAGATAGTGGAACAGGTTAACAGCTTCAAGTATCTGGCAGGGGTGGTTGAGGAGAAGGGAAGTCTGAATGAGGATGTCAAAGCTAGAATCAGTGGGGCTGCAGCCAACTGGCACAGAGTGTCAGGGGTAGTGTATGACAGAAGAATGCCAAAGAAGCTGAAAAGCAAGGTGTACAAAACAGTGGGCAGCCAGTACTACCATATGGTACAGAAACTTGAGCAGTAAAGGCAGAGCAGTTGTGGAAGATAGAGGTAATGGAGATGAAGTGCATGAGGCAGGTGGTAGGATACTCACTGTGGGACAGATAAAGAAGTGCTAACATATGAGCAGAAGCCAAAGTAACTGTAATTGCAGAGAAGGTCAAAGGAAATGGGTTATGCTGGTTTGGGCACGTGTAGAAAAGCAGAAGACAATCTGATGAAAAAGATTTGGGACAGACAAGAAGAAGGCACGAGGAGATGAGGACATCCAGCAAAGAGACAGATGGATTTTGTAAGGTAAGAGCTTTCAAGCATGACTGTCGAAGAAGAAAGCAGGGTGGCAATGAATTGAGAGAGATGGCCACAGCTGACATACACTTTACCCATGTAGAAAATGGAAGCAAGGGGATAGATGATAACGATTATAAAATAAACATCATTTAGAGTCAGAAAATGAACATGCACTGCCCCCTGTATTACTAATGAACACAGGCAGCTCCTAAATGCTTTATCCCATGCATGGGCCCCACAAATTATCTATGGTATAGGTTCATAGGTTCATAAGTTGGTACTGGGCTATCTGCCCGAAGGCATATATTAGCCCAGCCACATTGTGCGGTATTCACTGCCCCTTTAGTAGTTCCCTAGACCCTTGTACTAGCAGCTAGTACCCTTGGCCCTATTTAGTAGTGCTGTTGGTGTGATCCCCGGTGTGAACTTTCTGTTACCCATCCACTCATCAAGGTTCCTCTTGAAGAGTGATAGTGAGGGGCTCTGTCTTATGTAGATTGGGACCCTGTTCCATAGTAAGGGAAGTCTCTGCAAAGGTAATCTATCCCTCCAGCATGTTCTATTCATTGTTGTGTTGAGGTTTATATCCCTAGAGCGTGTAGCTCGAGTAGATTTGGTTTTGCTAAGATGGAGCATGTTCAACAATTCTGGGTTGGACATGGCTCTATACGTTAGACAGAGATTGCCTCTGAGAAAGCGGTATGCAACAGAGAACAGTCTTAGCTTTTTCAATCGTGCTGCATAGGGCAACTGTTTGAGGCCAGTAATCCTCTTGGTTAGGTACCTCTGTGGTCTCTCCAGCTGCTGGAGATGTCTAGCCAGGTACATTCCAATTGGTGCATTGTACTCAATAATGGGTCTGATGAGGGAAGAGTAGAGGGGCACCATTACATCCTTAGATCTTATGATCCCAGTTGTTCTCAGTAGGAGCAATATAAAATTATCAAACATGGGATGGTGAAGGCCAATCTCTAACCAAATAGGATAGGTTCATTTGAGCAGAAAAAAGAGATTGGCTAGACTTAAAATGGCCCACAACAGCAGATAGCCTAGTGCTTACCTATGAACCTGTGTACATAGCTTGCATAGACATATACAGTGCTGAACATTCAAATGTACACACTCTTATATATAGCAAAGAGAAATGTAACACTGAAAAAGGTAATGTAATATTACCTGCAATTTCTAGCAATTAAAATAATGAAAAGAAGAGACAGCTTAGCTATGGAAATTTTAGAAAGGGTGAAGGTGGTTAATAATCAAATATAGTACAATATGTTAGTACTAGAGAAACTATGACAATATCATTACATTTAAGGTCGAGAAGTGAAGTTAAGTAATTAGGTGAGAATGGTTGGGACTGCTTCAACTATTATAAGGAATATTAGTTTTGGATAAATGAGGGGATAGCGTGATGAAACTGTAACATATGGGGGACGGTGAGATAGTGGTTGATCTAATTGTCAACTTAGACCTTGTGATTGATATCATTTATATAAACAAAGCTTCTCCTTGTGGTTATATGAGTACCTTTCTGGACCAATGGAGAAAAAGGAGGAAGTAGAAAAAAATAAGTTTTTGGAGAAAAGGTAACAAGTGTCGCCAAAAAAAAATGTTCTAGCCAGGAGATGAGCAGTAGCAGAGCCAATTATTGCTTAGATGTTGTTTTAATAGTAACTTGACACTATGTGTCTTGCTGTATGATTTATTTGAAGTCGGACAGAGTTAGAATTTTTAATGACTTGGTGGGAGTTTAAAGAAACCCCAGCTGAGCTGCTTGATTTGGACATGGAGAGGAGTGATTTGTTACTTGCCCATAGTAGTCTAGACCTAAGTATGGTTGGAGTATGTTTTTCAATGAAGGCATTTTTCATTGAAATGAATTAAGTTGTGGGCTATCCTGAGTTGTGAATATGTACAGTAAGACAGTGGGGATATTCTAGCCAGTGTAAATTTCTAAGAGCTATGCAATGATTTATTTTAGTGGGTTATTTGCTGCAGATTTGGCTATTTTATTGTAACCTGTGTCAATTTTAGTTTTATGGGTAGTATTGTGATTTGTAAAGATGAGGGATGCATATAGAAAGAATGGAAGTTGGTAGGCAGCAGCTATGGATTTTTTTTTGCAGACTCTAGGAGAACACATTTTTCTCTGTGATCCTAGTTTCACGTGGGTCTTTTTGATGACCTGGAGCAGGTGTTGGTCATATTTAAGGGACTCATTATGACCCTTTAGAATTCCCTCCCCTCCATCACTCCGAGAGACGTATGAATCAGAAAGGACCTCAATACTTCCAAAATCCTACTTGCAGGGGGAACAGAGGAGCTTGAGGGGGGAGGGGGAGATTCTAGTGTTACCCACTTTAGTTTTATCCACTGAGAGTATAGTTAGGTGTGAGAACAAATATTCTTTTTATAATTATAATATTTTTAATTTCAGTGGTATAGACCTGAAGGTTGACCACTTTCATCTTTTAGCCCAGGGTTTTAAATTTATTTCTAATAACAAATGTGATCTGACAAAAGTGATTTTAGATATTAAGAACTTTATGAGAAAGTTACATTTTGGTGTTATGTTTGATGGTACAGGAAAAGAGAAAAATTTAGAGATTTTAAAGAGAAGAAGTGAATTCAACCCACTTCTACACCCCCAAATTAAAAATTTTGAAATGGTAATTGAAAAAGAATTAAGACAGGCTATTTGTGCTTCCCCCTATAGGTTTAAATACAACCTTATGGCTGGGGAATGGTTGGTCCTAAAAGAACTGTAACAGAACCACAATGTGCGTGTCATGAAACCGGACAAGGGAGGGGGTCCGTTTTGATGGACAATGTTATCTACGAGGGTAAGATGTTAGACATTTGGGTGATTCCAGTACATACAGAAGGGTGTCCAGAAATGAGATTTTTGTTGCATATAAAAAAATTGATTTGGTCATTGATGACTTACTGTGGGATGGATTGATTGATCTGGACATCCACAAGTACTTACATGTAGCGCAACCCAGAATAGCTACTATTTTCTGCATACCTAAGGTGCACAAGGACCCTACCGACCCCCCTCTAAGACCTATTGTTTTGGCTGAAGGGTCAAAGACTTCACCCATAGCAAAGTTTCTTGACATAAAATTAAAGTCAATTTGGGGTACAGAAAAGACTATTTTAAAAGATTCCTGGGATTTTTTAAAGGGAATTAAAACTGACCAGTGTTTTGACAATATTATTTTTGTCAAGATTGACATCAAAGACTTGTTCACTGTTATTCCCCAGGACTTAGACTAAGCCTGGTTGGAAGAAGCCTTACTAGGTAAGGGCTGTCCATCTATGGATCAGTTGTTAGTTATTTTACAACTGAAGGAAATGGTACTAAAAAAAATTTCATTTTTTATGGGGGAGAATTATTTCATCAAATCAAGGGCGTAGCTATGGGGGCAAATTGTGCCCCCACATACGCCAATATATTTTTAGCTTGGTGGGAGAAAAAATATGCTTTAAAATCTGTATATAGCAACTGTTGGTCCCACTATCAGAGATTTTTAGATGATATAGCTATTTTTTGGATTGATACAGAGGAGAAGTTACACGAATTTTTGAACTATTTGGATACTACTACCACCTTTTTGGAATTTACCAGTTCCATAAATATGGATAGACTGGATTTTTTGGATGTGAGTCTAATTAAGACTGGGGAGGGCATTAAATCTAAAATATTTTGTAAAGACACGTTTTCAAATTCTTATCTCCATTTTTCAAGTGCCCATCCTTTTATACAGAAAAAAAAAATTTACAAAGGTCAGCTAATTCGCGCATCCAAAATGACTTCCCTGGATGTTGATTTTTCATTGGAGTGTGACTTTATTGAAAGCTTATTTATTCAAAGGGGTTATCCGAAGGACGTATTGGTGGACAGTCATACCTATGCAAGTAATTTATGCCACATCAGGTACTACCCATTGTTGGGCAAAGGACTGGACACTAATCAACATATGTTAAGTGAAGTTAACCCCTTGGCTTACTCCAAAGCTCTTACCTTAGATTTTAATTTGGACTCCAAAATGGTAGTGGACATAATAACAAAGGAATGGAATAGATTTACTTAATTGACTGATCTCAAAGGTATTGACAAGGGACCCCTGAAGATCAGATATAAGAGGGGAAAAAATTGAAAGACCTCTTGGAGGGTGGGGGTAAACAGAAGCCTGCATACACTACTAAGAGAAAAGGTACTTTTAAATGTGGAGCATGCACACAGTCCAATTTTATTTTTAACACTGACTGGGTATTTTTAAAAAGTAGGAATAAATGGATGTATGGTAAAAGTTTTAGTAAATGTAATACTAGTGGGCTAGTATACCTAGTTGTGTGCAAGACCTGTGAAGCCTTTTACGTGGGCAAGACTGAAAGAAAGTTGAAAAATGCATTTATGAGCATATGTATGATGTTAAGAAATGTAATGTCAAAAATGCTCTGTACAAACATTCTTTGGACTGCCCAGAGGCAAGGTTTGAGTTTTTTGTTTTAGAGGTTGCTATTCAGGATGTGAGAGGGGGTGCATGGGAGACTATCCTTGAGTATAGGGAATTATTGTGGCAGATTACCCTAGATGCAAACAGGACCCCTGGGCTTAATGAGAACATCTCAATAGCACCTCTATTAAAACTCAGATCTGCCAAACTATAATTAACTTTTGAAACAAACACATTTACTTACATTTTTTCTACAAATGCACATTTATTCACTAGTATAAATATGTAAGTTTATTAATTTTATTAATTTTATCAGTTTTATTATAATGCACTATTGAGACATTTTATTGACATTATATATGTGATTGTATGTACAGTTTTCACATATATATTTTTACTATTGTTTTTAGGATGTAATTAGTATGTTCTGACACCAGGTGGCAGCACTTGGAATTTAAAAATGTCTTTTTAAATTGTATTTTGTTATTTTATTGGTCATTTTTTGATTGGGGGAACTATTTAATGGGCCTTTGTTATGCAATTTATTATTCTGATGAAGTTCTTGTGAACGAAAATGTATTTGGAGTGCTATCAGCGTTTTGGTGTTTTGCTCATCTATCATTTGGTGCCATTAAACCTTGAAGAAACTGTGAACCTGAGTGCTTCCTTCCAGCCTGTTTTTCTTCTGTTATTGGTGGCTACAGTGGTTGGAATCCTCGTTTTTACTACTTCATATTTAAGTTTACCATCAAGTAAGACTCCAACTAGTTCCATTTGTGGAACACATTCAATTTTCGTGTTGTCAGATGACAGGATTTGGAATTTGCATTTTTGGTCTATGAAACTGTTGGGGGTAAAGAGCATTAGTTTTGCTTTTTGGGGTTGATTGAGTAGGTTTCAATTGGTATGCTAGGATTCGGTGGATGGGAAAGCCTGTTGAGTGATATCTTGTTGGGAATGCACTGATTATACAGAATTGATGACTGTTGGAACATCTGCATATTGAATAAGGGTTGCTTGGTGAAAAGCACTGTGGAATTTCTTGATAAATATGTTCCACCAAACTTAGCAAAACAACACCTTAAATACAAAATGTGTAGACGGAACCTCCGTCCTAGCTCCTGTAAAGGCTGCGAGTGATACCCGACTTGATTAAGGATGAAATAACTGAATTTATTATAAATACAACTCTGCCAAAACGTTCATATCAGTATAAATATATCCAAACTGGTAAGCGCTTTCATCTGCGCAATGGTCTGATGCAGTCTGAAACAGTGGGAGTTTTGTGAGGATATATAGTTATTTCTATGGAGTTTTTAATATAACTGCTATGGCACTATCAGATCTGATTATATTATATCCACATGGGAGTATTCCATTATTGCTTATTTTGGGTTTCCACCAGGTTTGGTTACTACTATTATATCAGGACTGTAGTGTTTTAGGTATGCATGAAGTTTAGAGTTTAATTGCAGATGCTTTGGAAGTTTATGTTAAGCAGAAGAAAATTGTGGCCTTTAGTGAGCAAAGGGGAGTGATAGGGGTTGCTTGGAAAGAGTTATTTGGTATGGGTTATTGGATAGTGGTGGGGCCAGGGTTGATTTGAATGTCACCACTGAGTTTAAGTTTGATGATGGTATTATGCAATGGTTAGTCATATATGGATTTGGTTGTGTAATTAACATTGAGTGGGGTCTATTCTAGTTATTTTTATGTATTTTTATGGGTGAATACATCTTAGTGAGTGTGAGTATAGTTCAGGTGATATGAGGGAAAATTAAATTTGTTTAAGTATGTTTATGAATTGTAAGCAGTTGGTGAGTTTTTATATGGATAGGTGGGGAATAAAAGTTGTAATGAGATTAGAATAGTTGTGAGTAGTTACACATATATCATTGCTTGATTGTAGTTGGAAAAAGAAGGCAGTGTTAATAAAATGGATGTAAGGTTTTTCTTAGTAAGGGAGAGTGTGTGGAATGTTTAGGCTTGGTGTTAGTGGTAATGTATGGTGGATTAGAATTATTTGTGGTAATGAATGTTGAAAGGAGGGAGGGATGATGGGAGTGGAGTTGATACAAGGGGCAAGGATTTTGTATGGAGAGAGTTTAGTGAGGTGGCAGTTAGTATATTGACTGGTTGATGGCTATCAGTTGTAGTGGATTGGGTGGAGAGTGAGGGTAGGAGAAGCTAGACATATATGTAAATGAACTAAAGTGGGTGGGAATTGGGGGCAGGGTAAGGGAACTGAGCAGGGCCCAAACTCAAGTTATTGAGATGTTAGAAAAAACAATCAGTGGAGCAGTATTATGGCACTGTGGCAAGGCTAGAAGAGAGGCAAAAAGCAGAGTTTAACACTTTCATGCTCTTTATAGCAAAAATTGCTGCTACTTGTAAAGGAAGAAAAATCTTAAAGTACAACCTATGATTATTGCAATGTGATAAGGGAAATCAGTAACACCTTAGCAGTCACTATGTTAAATAAACTGGAAGGATTATACTACTTTGTTGTACTTCATGTGGCAGTATACATAATGGGGTGGGGTGAAATCTTTTTTACACTACATAATTACAGAATCTAGTACAGATTTCACTACTGACTCCTTGATTTTTATTTTATTAAAGCCAGGATTATGGGACAATATACTTTAGGGCTAGGGTCCTCCAGTAGTGTGCACAGTACAAAGTAAATGAGTAGTTACACATATTAAAAAGACATAATTGTTTAGTTAAATAATTTGTTTCAATATGCATACTTTAATCCATTCTTTTGGTTTTAGGGGGTCTTTTGGGGTTTGAAGAACACATGGTGTTTCAGTTTGATCTTGCTTTGGGTGACAGGTATGGGATGGTGAAGCACTTTATATCACCAGGAATGGGTCCTTTGCTGGAAAAAAGGAATAGGGAAAGAAATAAGACATGTTAAAAGACAAAAGTAAAGACTATTTTTAGTTTGTGAGTGAGATTAGGGGAAGAAATAAAAGAAAAATACAGCCACTCTGCCACCTTTGCCACTCTTCCTCTGATATATATATACATACATATATATATATATATATATATATATATATATATATATATATATATATAAGATATAGATATATTTCAGCCTATTTATCTTTCAGGAAACACTTATTTGATGGCCATGCTGAGTTTACTTACTATGTAGGTTGGTGCATCACTTTTTCTAGGTTCATAGGTTTATAGGTCTTTAATAGGCTAACAACCAAAAGGGCCTTTTTAAGCCTAGCTATGCATCCCAAATCTCTAACAAATTCTAGTACACTTGATAAGTGTAAGCAGGGACTTGGGAGATGAAACATTTACAACCAGGGGCCTGGGAGCTGAACCATTTACAGGTTGCCTGTGTCTATTACAGACATAGGTCCCAAGCCAGGGATACATTTCCTGTTACCCATCCAATTGTCCAAGTTACACTTGAATTGGGTTAGGTTGGAACTCTGCTTCACATTGATGGGGAGCCTGTTCCTGAAACAGGGTAGTCCCTAGGACACATACCTGTCTCTCCAGCAGGTCCTAGTTATATCCCAGGCAAAGTTTAAATCTTTGGAATGTGTAATTCTGGTGCTGTTTGTTTTGCTGATATGCAGGAGATCCATCAGAGTGGAGTCTAACAATGCTCTTTATGCCAGGCATATATCTCCTCCTTAATAGCCTGTAGGAGACAGAATACAGGGATAGGGCCTCTAGGTGGTCTACATAGGACATTTTACTTATGCCATGTATTCTTTTATTTCTTTTATTTATCATTTGTTGACTGGGAGAATCCGACTAGGACAGAGTCTATTTTCAGTGGAGGCCTGGGGAGAAACACTCCAGATGCATGTCTTTGGATTGTGGGAGGAAACTGTAGTACCCCGAGGAAACTCATGTGAACGAAGGGAGAACATGCAAACTCTGCACAGAAGCCACGAAGGAATCGAACCAGAGAATCTCTTGCTGTGAGGCAACAATGTTAACCACTGCACCACTGTGACATCCACTTTTAGTGAGGATCCTCTGTGGATGTTCCAATTGTTGGATATGTCTGGTTAGGTACATACCAAAGGAGGCATTGTACTCAATGATAGGTCTGATGAATGCCTAATACAGTGGAACAATGACTTCCTTGGACCTAGATGCCATACCTTTGTTTATAAGTTGGACAACATAGAATGATTTCCTTACTACTGTAGACACATGAAGGTCAAAGGCTAAATTACTGTCTATGTGTGTCCCCAGGCCCTGACTACTGGGTCAGCTCTAAGGGGTGTGTTGTCAATATGATAGTTACTAGGGGAGGATAACTTCCCAAGGGATACTATTATGCATTTCTTGGCATTTATTTTTAGTCCGTGGCTCTGACACCAGCTGTTTGTCTATATCAGCCCTTCCTGGAGAGGATTTGTGTCCGTGTGGGATTCAATGACATATTCTAATTTGCAGTCATCTGCAAATTTAGTCAGCCAGAGACCATCAACACTTGCCGTGACTTCAGAGAAGTAAATGCCAAAAAGGAGTGGTCCAAGGACTGATCCCTGAGGGACTCCACTTGTGACTGGCCACTTTGTAGAGGTGGACTCCCCAGTTTTAACTTCCTGGGTCCTGTCTATGAGCCAGTTGGATACCCACCAGGTGACATACAGGTTGTACATAACCTCTTGATTTTGCCAACAATGCCTGAGTGGGGCATTGTGTCAAATACCTTGGCCAGGTCAAGGTAGGCAGTGTGAACCATTAGCCCTCATCCATTGCTTTGGTGTCCTTCTCAAAGAAGTCCAACAGGTTGAGTAGAAATGACCTACTCTTGATGAAACCATTATATAGGATTCCCAGTTAAGAGTGGGGTAATTAAAGTCACCCATGAATATGGCATTGGATTGGATGGTGAGTGTTTCCAATAAGTTTAAATAAATAGTATGGGTTTCCTGGGTATTAGAGGGGGACCTATAGCCTGCAAGGAAGTGGTGTTGGATTTTGAATATGGTAATTTGAACATGGAGTAGCTAAAGTGCATTGTCCTGTTTGACCAGCCTTGAGGTATATTCATTTTTGACGTAAATCGAGACACCTTAACCTTTAGTCCCCATTTGTGTAGTAACTGATCTAAATGTGTGGAAAGCATTATAACCTTGCACTGTCAGTGTGGTCTCTGTGGCTTTAATCCATGTCTCAGTGGCCACACAGATGTCAGATGTGAGGAGAGCTTCTAGGGAGTGGAGTTTTTTGTTTAGACTCCTAGAATTGAGCAGTAAGACCTTTAGATTTTCTTGATTTTGATTTGTTGTGTTGGAAGTACTTTCAGTTTGGCATTGCCTAAAAAAAGGCACTATGGGGGAAGACAGTGTTTTAGCTAATATTCGAAAGCCTAGAGGGGAAAGATGCAGACCATCCATGGCAAAGCAGCGTGGTCTGTTGACCATCTCCTTCCATGCTGACAAATATTGCACCCCCTTAGAATGGCACCAGAAACTAACCCAATTATTAAACTCAATCATCTTTTGTTTATATTGTGGCAACATCCTTGGAGAAGGTAAAATGTTGCTCAATGCTAGACTCATATCAGCTGGGGGACACATATTCTGAGAGCTCCATTATGTCTCTCTCTCTTCATGTAGTCTATGGAGGTATGTCTCAGGTCATTTACAGCCACATGGACTATGACTTAGTCATACTGGTACTTGTGGTCCAATGACCTGAGTGCATGCATAATGTGGCAGATCCTAGCCCCTGATAAGCAACTGACTGTGACTTTCTCCTTACACAGCCTGGTGAGAGGGACATCACACAATGGTGTCGCCAATAACCAGAATGTTGGATTGTGTGGTGGCTTGCCTTATGGACTTAGAAGTAGAGGCTCCATGAGATGTGACTGTATATGTTGATGTGGGTGTTGTTTTGAAAGAGTGCCTTTAAACTAAAGACAGCTGCTTCTTTCTTCAAAGTCCAGGCTGCCTTCAAACACAGATTCCAGATCAACGATTGCATCATTTTCTTTTAGCTCACTAAAATACACCTATAAAGCTACTTTATAACTCCAGGTTGCCTACTAGTATATATTAAATTGGTTCAGTTTCAAGGACTGTGCTGATTATTGCAGTATATTCTTTTTTTGAACAGGTACAATTTGCATAATGTGTACATTGTTAAGAATACTTGTGACGGTGGCAACATTTTTATTTTTCATATGTGTTTCTGTCCCACCTATTTCCAGCTATCATTTTTGTGCCCTGGTGTCCATCTGAATTATCACAGTAAGACAAAGAGAAAAGGAATGTATACTGTATGTCACTATCCTGCTGAAGGGAAGTTCTCTCTTTAGTCACTGCTGCTCATTTTATAAGTATGGACATCAATAAACATTGTGTGCATTTGCTAATAAGGGCAACCCTCACTGCTGATGATGCCCCCCACCTGCACCTCCACACCCTTCACACACACACTTTTTTCCCACCAGAGCTTGAGCTGTTGGCCCTCTCCAGGGACACAGGCAGGAAAGAACCCCATCCTGAGAGAAGAACTGGCTAGAACCAGTCAGTCATCCCCCACTGGCCCTCTGGCACCCATTTTGATAATGTTCCACTGAAAGAATACAGGCCAGTTAAGAATGATTCCCAAAATGTAATTTTAACCAAAAAGATAACTTTAATATATCAGATAATATTCTAGCAAAACTCTTAAAAGAAGAAACAGTCTTAATGGTGCAGTTTTTACAAGATTAACATCACTGTAGCCGCAAACACTTCCACCTTCATGTGACTATAATCTCCTTGGAAAAGTTAACTTCTACCTTACTTCACCATTAGTCATTTGCACAGAGATAATTTTAGACTTTACATTTTAGATATTTTATTTGGCTTCATGTATTAATTGTATACTACCACATCTTTTCCCTATCAGCTGTTCCGTTGCATTCTGTTTAATGTAATGTTGTTATTTCTGCTTACTTTTCTATACCTGTACATTAATGTGTTTGTAACCCAACAGGCTCACCAGACAAAACCCTTCTTCAGTAGATATTCAAGAGACTATACAAAAATATAACAGTTTAAACAACTTTTATTTTTCCGTCTTATAACAAAACAAAACTGCTTACTAAACTGAAGATAACATTTGGAGTACAATAAGGCAATGTTATTTGATTAGTGAAATGGCAGAAAATATCAGGCATTAAACTTTAAGAAGGAATCCACGGGAAAGAGAAGTCTTTGCTTACAAAGAGTAACAGTATTAAATTATTTTCCTTTTTTGCATCATTGTGGAGTACTGCTGCTTATAAGGCTGTATAATCTAATAAAGTAGGTTTCCAGAGTATTTCAGCACCTTTCTGTTATTAGGAATAAGTGCTGCTGAAACTGAATAATTTTAAAGCATGGATCCATACTTTACTGAAGAAAACTATCCTTAGTTAGGAAGCTGCAGCATGCTCTGCCTTGTGTGTGTCTTATTATTCTTTTCTGTCTTTGACTGGGATAATACTTAAAGATATGGAATATATCTAATTATACAACAACCCCCCCATTAATATTTTAAAATGTGCACACTGATTGGTCAGCATGCACGTTGTAAATTAGAGTTATACTAATGGAAAAAGGTCCGGTTGCCCGGACTTTTTCCATTAGTATAACTCTTTTGTTAAAACAACAGAGAACGCAAGATCTCCATTGCTTTTTACACACTGTCTCGCTATGTTAAACTCCTTTAACACAGTGAGACACTTTGTAAAAAGCAATGGAGATCTTGCTTTCTCCGTTGCTTTTTTAAAATGTGTCTCGCTATGTTAAATGGGTTTAAGATAGCGAGACAGCTGTAAAAAAGCAACGGAGATTCTTGCTAAAGCCATCTCGCTATGTTAAACTCCTTTAACATAGCTTGACAGTTTGTAAAAAGCAACAGAGATCTTGCTTTCTCTGTTGCTTCTGCCCACAGCTCTGATGTACTGCGTAAGCATCAGAACTGCCGCAAAGTACCAGACAGCTGCGGAAGGGCAGCAAGGAGGCATTATACAATGCCATTATTTAAGAAAAGTAATTTTTTTTTTCTTAAATAATGTCATTGTATAATAGCAATAACCCACTTCTGGGTGTGGGTAATGCTGGATTTACCCATGGTTGTCTTTGTTTTGCCACTCGGGCTTCCCCCTCGTGACCAAACCACACCAACCGTGGGTAAATCCAGCATTACCCACACCTAGGCGTGGGTTATTGCTTTAGTATATTTGTATGTATGGACTGTTAGGGATGACAGTTTAATGGCTGATCTGTAGACCTGCAACTGTGCTGGACTTTTGAAGAAAGATGAATACCAGAACAGGTAAGGCATTCTGAGCAAAAAACTATACGGTAATCAAGGAAAACATGGCAACAGCTAAGACAGGATACATTAAGCTTTAGAACAGATAATAACACGTCATCAGGCACTGAACAGCAAAACATTTCAAACTCTTATGAATATAAACCACCAAGACTAGAAATGGCTTTGTTTGACAGCTGTATTAAAGCTAATATTAATTAGATCCTTAAAAATGCAGACATATGAAAAACAGTTGTTGTGTCTTTCGGCTTTTCCCGGTTAGGGGTCACCACAGCGGAATTCTGGTCCGCTAATGATTGGTAGTAGATTTTTACACGCTGAGTTGCCAGCTCTGATGCACAACCTTCAATGAAGGTACGCCCATTCATGCATGTCTCCACACAGATGACGCTCTAGCTGAGAATCGAGCAGGACAATGTCTTACTGTGAGGCGACAACGCTACCACAGCACCACCACCGCAGTATAAGATATATACTTTACGCGTGTGTGTGTGTGTGTGTGTGTGTGTGTGTGTGTGTGTGTGTGTGTGTGTGTGTGTGTGTGTGTGTATGTATGTGTGTGTGTGTGTGCGTGTGTGTGTGTGTGTGTGTGTCTGTGGGCGTGCGTGCATGTGTGCGTATGTGTGTGTGTGATGTGATGATGTGTAGGAAAAGTTAGACTGAAAGAGCTTAACATTAGAGTATTGGCACTATTCCTTCTTTAACACTTTGAAAAAAATCACAGTAAAGACAGTTTTCCTTAGTACAACTTAAATATTCGAAAAATGTGGAACAGAAAACCAGGAAGGGAATTTGAAAAGCTAATGAGATAAGTTGCTGATTTCAGTAAGAAGCAAACCTCTAATAGCAGAGACAAAACAAAGTGATTTTGTTAAGCATAACATAACAGGAATCTAAAACTGATTCAAACTTTAGACTCCATTTCACTGTGCCATTCTTCAGTGTCCCAATTTTCCAGTTTCATCTTCTACTTTGGGAGATCTAAAATCAGATGAAACCAGACAACCACAGTTTTTTTTTCAAAGTTGTTCTTTCAAGTAAGTTGACCATAATAATTTTGGAATACTATCCTTTACCCTACACCCCCCCCCCCACACACACACAGACACAAATTCAAACTAAATGGAAATGAACATCTAAATTGTTTCCCAATCAAGACCTCTGTGTAGAAAGAAAGAGGGCTGTAACAGTTCCAAAGATTGCAACCATTGTTTTTGTTTCACCTCCATATGACTGACCCATAGGCTCCTCTACCTGCCAATTGTCCCATTTGTTCCATGGGGTGAGAGGTGGTATCCTTGGCTTAACCAAGAGCCCTGTGGGTCATTCATTCCTGCTGGGCAAACCCTGCTGACCCATTAATTCTCTAACAGTTTGATTTGGGTGATAAGGAATGGGACAGCTTGTTGGTCCCACAGGATAAAAAACTGTTTTGATAGTGGACGTTGAATTCATACCAATAAGTGCAAATTAAATTAATTGTGATAGTAGCTTTGCTTATGTATCTGTAGAAATGATCTTCATATATTTATTTAAGCAATATTACCATACAGATCATTGTTTATAGTAATAATTTTTATTTTATGAAAGGGCAATGTTAACGCAAGCTGTTTTTATTTTTAGGTTATTTTTGCATCTACAGACATAGGCTTGTAGAGAGGACATGAGTAAACACATGAGCCATGTTCACCCTCCATCATCAATTTTTATTTATATCCTGTCATGTTGCACAAGGGACAAAATCACTGCTAACAAACATTATCAATATCCTAGCCCATGTGACAAATCCATGATTCTGTAGGTACTTTAGTGGTGAGAAGAAACATGCCAAGCGCAGCTGACCTGGCCATATTGTGGTATCATTAGTAAAGTTGCCTGAAACATCTTGCAGTGACATACATTGTCTTTCAAATGAAAGCCTATAACTCTTTTCATGAAAGTCTAGACTTCTTCCAGTTCTTTCATGTGAAAGAATATATATATTTTTTTGAAAGTCTAGACTTCTTCCTGTTCTTTCATGACAGGGATCCAGGGAAGTAAATATTGTGGGAAGAAATAGCCAGGGAATTGTTATGGCTAGGCTTGTATAGGCCCTAGGGCAGATAGCCTAGTACCAACCTATGAACCTATGAACCTATGTATGCTTATACTTGACTCCACAGAGATGGGCTCACAACTCAAATAGTCTGGACTAAAACACTTTGTTTATACTAAATAGTCAAGAGAAAGTCATAAGTATAATATATGTTCCCTCACTTTGTTTTTATTTTATTTTTTTTTAAGTTTTCAAGTCTAATTATCTTATATTGTTACTGAGATCTCAGACCAAAGTCTATTAAAGGCAGAATATTGTACCTTGAAAATGTTGAAATAATGTGATGTCTACTGTGCCATAGTAGTGAAAAACAATCATGTCACAATATGTTTTCAACAAACAGTGCACATTTAAGGTTTAGGATGTTTGAAAAACTTTTTTATAAGGACTGCAATACATCATGCTCCATGGATTACTGCAGAAACATGAATCTTGGCAGTCACCACTTTGGACTATGACAGAAAAATTGGCAAAAGCTTACAGTGAGTGTAGTACAATTTTTTTTATTGGAGTGTAGATATTATTTAATTAACATGCTGTAAGGATGCCATGCATTGGTTAGTCCAGAAAAAATGACATTACATAATGAAAATCACCTCAGCTGTAGTTCCTGCACTGATGTTCATGAGCAAAAAAAAACTTATTTTTTTTTGTCTGGCTTATATTGTGATTGCCTTGTTGGGTCAAGGCTCCCTTAATCAGTCATTTCCTCATACCCAGCCTATATGATCTATATAATAATCTCTGAGATCTCTGTGCCTCATGGTAAACCAGAAAAAAGCTATTCTGTTGTAATATTTCAGGTAGAAAATTATGGTGGCTAGCACCGCAATACCTGAGAGAGAGATGGAAAGACAGAGAGAGAGAGACAAAAATATGTTTATATATATATATATATATATATATATATATATATATATATGGGAATATATGAGAACACTTCACAATGTCGAAATCCTGAAAGATCGAATTTCATATGGCCGAGATCATATCATCGAACTTTCAGAATCCCGACATTGTGAACGGAGATCTGCATACAGCACGGAATGGGAGATTTCCCTTTTCCTCACTGTAGTGCGATCTCAGAGTTGGAATATTTAAGTAGTGGGGTGTGGGGGGTGCAGGGGGGCTTGCCCTGATGCAGAAACATTTAAATTGTTTTTTTTTTTTTTTTTTTTATTTGGATTTGTTTTAGAATTTCGATATTCTGAAACATCAATCATATGGTCTCGATCATATGAAATTCGATGTTTCGGAATTTCGAGATTCTGAAGTGAATCTATATATATATATATATATATATATATATATATATATATATATATATATATATATATCAAACTGTTATTAAAACTACCTGGCTACTTTGCTGTTATAACTAGAAGTGATCATTAATGAATATTCCTTGTTTTCGCTGCATCACAGCATATGGCAGAGTTTTCTACTACCATAAACATTATGTTTCATGATAAACAAACTCATATTATGTAGAATCCAGAAGCACCAGTCCATGAAAGACTGGGAATGCCATAGTACAGTGCACCAGGTAAGATTACATGCGGATGATTGTGTAGTCCTCTCAGTCATTCCGAAAAATGAGACTAGCAGTCAAAGTAATCAATTTTAGATCTTTGAATGAACATCAGACCTAAAGGCAAATGTCTCCAGACTTGTAGTACATGTTATAACCATAGGAGCCTTAAAAACATTGTTGTCTTTCCCATTGCTGTTAAAATTCTGTGTGATTATTATATATGACTCAGTTTAGAAATTGTCAACTACTAATCTCAAACCATTATTTTTTCCTGTGAGCCTTTTCGCTTCTTTCCTTTTGACCATATGAGCTACTGTTGCAGCTGTACCACAGCATGGTAATAATCTAGGTAGCCACCAGCTCCTCTCCTTTTCACCGGGTCTACTGGACCCACCTTAGCCTCCCCCAGGCTCAACCTAACCCATGTCAGTGGCTGATGAGGAGATTGAGGACTCTGATGCAGTATCATACTGGTGTCAGGGACTGTCCTCTTGCACTCTGCATACTCCAAAAGCACTCAAGGCTGGTTATTCAATGGGTGATATAAAAATGGTCACACTTTGAGGTGTAATATAACTCCTATGAAGCCCTTCTCCCATGTAAGCAGATGCATCCTTCAAGCTCTTGGTCTCCACTGGTGATTGTGATGGTCAGCATATCCCATGATACGTGTCCATCACTGGCCACAAACAGAGGCAAGCAGGCTCATCATCTTCATTCCCTTTCCTGTGCAACCTGTTCCTAATGTGCCCGGGCTGATTGTACTCTGCAGAGCTGGCATACTTATTTCACACCACTATCAGTGAAACTCTGCAAGCTAAGTAATACATGGAGTAAGTCTGGATGTCTGGTAATGAAAGGGTGGCTTTTAAAGCTATGCTTGTTCCAGAAATCTTACGTATATTACAGCATGATCTACCATTCATACCTCATAATGGTTGTTTATGCACAATAGCTGTGCCTTTAAATTATCTGTAAGTAAACATGTGTGATAACAGTCTAGTGAAGCAGCATTTCCCAGAAGTTTGTATTTGAAATGTTTTTTTCTTATGTGTAAACCCTTTCATGCCATCTCACTAAATGTCACTTTGTAAAGGCAGCGCACTTCCAGTGGAAACAGTTGTATAAATAGATTGTGTCCAAATTCCTGTTAGTTTTAAGCATGTCTGTCTGTCTCTCCCACGAATCAAACTTAATGGCTCTGTTCACGGTCTCGCTTAGAGGTTTTTCACTAGTTTTGTTAGGATGTTTCTTCACCTAAATCTTTCAGGGCCAAACACCCTATAACAATTTCAAATGCTGTAGTCTGAATTTGGTGCCAGAAAAAGCTTTATCTGCCTCCTCTTCTTCAGCACCATCAACTTCTCCAGCTTCCTCTAGACAAGACCAATCAAAGAAAGAGAAGTCCGGAAAACATCACAAACTAAAATCCATGATCGAGGGCTCAATATCCACTTTATCTAAACACCCACTTATGGAGGAACCTGTTCAAAAATAAAGAGATCAATCATTAACAGGAATCTATCCAGCTGTCGATAAGAAACATTCAACTTTCTGAGTCATGGAAACCACTTCTGTCAAATGTTTATTGAGGCCTTTTATGCCAAAAGACAAATCCTCCACTGAGATTCCAGAGATCAATTAGGACAGTTGGACAGACACCCTGCTAAGGGCTCTAGAGTGGCACTGTGGTACTCATTCCCCTGTTGTATCCACTGGAGGTGGACAGTCCAGGTCAGGTTTCCCCTGTCCTAAGGATGCCTCACAGTTCCTCACTGGCACTACATTTTTTGGTAGCCCTTAGGTGGCTATCTTGACACTGGAATGTGTGCTACTTCTGACCACAGTGATGGCATTCTTGGCAACTATATGAGTTAGTGGTAGCATTCTAGTGTTGATTATAGCCTTGGCATTGATGTTTGTTGCACCCATGAAGCATTTGGCACTGATGTTAGGACCCAGGGTTTCATTAGTGATATTTTCTATCCCTCCTGCTACTCCTAACTTCAAGGTCCTCCAGATGATTCCTTATACTAACATTCTTTGAATGTCTTATACCTGGTCAGACTGGGAGGTTCTGCCTTCTGCAGTGGATCTAAAGGAGTTTAAGACTGTAGGCATGCAGAGTGGGACAAGAAAAGTGAGGAACAACCATACTACAGCTAGTAGTAAGGGTTTTCCAGAGCCCCACCTTGATCTCAACATGCACACCTGTTAGTAGGCTGGGCATACTATGAGGTGCGGCTCAAGTTCATGCTCTTGCCAGCCGATAGAGCAACCATGACTCCTCAGCACATGTCTAGTCTGGCAGTCTTTTATGTGGCCCTAACCTTCACCAAAGATCAGTGATATATCTGCTTGGCATGCTTCCTGTCCTCTAGGACAGGTAAGCCACTCCTCTCTGTCAGTACCATTAACATACCAAGCAGCTAGTCAAACTTGGGTTGCCTGGACCATAGACAGAGCTTTATTTCTCCATGTTACTGGCATGGCTATCACTGATATTGATGCCTATTTTATCCCTTGATGTCCTTTGCAGCTTTTGGATTTTTGGCATTGACTATTTCATTGCTAACCCAGCCTTTGGTGTTAATACTGATATCAATCCAGCAATCTTAGTTGAACTGTTTCCTGTCATTGCCATTCTAGACCTAGGTGCTAGAACCCCAAATCATTCCAGAGCAGTTTCTCTTTGGGGCATCAACTTTACTACTTGCCACAGAGCCCGTCAAAGTGGCTACTGAGCTTTGACATCTCCTCCAACACCATCTGCCCAAAAAATGTTCTTCCTCCTCTTAAAATACTAAACCAACACTGGAATGGAGAAAGGAGATTCTGCCAATAGGGGTGATTGCAATTAAGGATACAGAGAATAGACAAGTGAGGGCTGGAATTTACTGGAGAAAACTGCCAAAGGAATTAAGGTATTGGAGCAAATAATTAGAGAGGCAAAGGTAACAGAATGGAAAAAAGCCAATTCATTTGTACTGCAGGCTAAAGATTGCTTTTTCTGTCAAGGGGTGATAACAGAGTATAGGCAAAAAGAAAAAAATAGGGAATCCTAAGTGAAAGACCAGCAATGGTAGAGTTTTTAGTAGAATCTAGAATAAAGAATGTTATTATTAAGAGATAATTTGTAGGGCATTTAAAATATTGCATGATAACTATAGCAATCAACTAGAGAAGGTTAGAAAGGATTGAGAAGAGAGCTTGGATAAGCAATTCATAAAGACACAATGGGAGATATATGTATGGTTCCCAAATGTGCACGTCTAGAAAATTTAGGATCTTTGCTTGGAAGTATTTGCATAGGTATTGTTAAACCCCAAACAAACTCTGAAGAATGTTTCTTCAGGCAGATTGCAAATGTTGGAGGTGTGATGGGGAAGAAGGAGATAATTGGGAACATATTTTTGGAGAGTGTAATGATTTGGCAGATTTTAAAAATGCCCTGCAAACTATTCTGTCAGAAATGCTGGCTGAGCAAACTGGTGTAACTAAGGAAATTATTTTTTTGAGGTGTGATACAGATTTGGAATTACCTAGATGTAGTAAGGCATTGAGTTAGTTTAGTTATGGTGGCTGCCAAAAAAAGCAATTACTAGAAAAATGGAAATCAAAGTCTAAACCAACTGTACTAGAAGTAATGAATATAGTAGCAGTGACAGAAGAACTGAAAGTGGGATCTTTAGAAAAGGGTAGGAGCAAACTGTATAGAAAAATGGGAATTGTGGGACTAATACATGCGGTGTAATAATTTGGAGAAGGGATGAGGTTTTAAGGGACGGCAGGAACTGAATGAGCTATGTAATGGTTGACTGACAATGACTGCATGTATAGATGATTATAAGTGATGTATAATGTTTGGAAATGAAAATATGTCAATATGGTTTGATTTCATTTACATATTTATAATTGCTTATGTCATAAGTGATAATTGAATAAAGATGTTTCTTGTTAAAAAAGGTTACTTCAAAAGTACAGAGGAAGGCTACTTACTACAGTAGATATGGACAAAGTGACTGACACTAACTTCTTTGCATCTCTGCCATAGCCGTACATTTTAGGAGTTCTTTCACCTCATGAGATAGTGGGAGGCATTGCCCACTGACCCTTACGGACCTTCCACAGTGAAAGCTGAAAAAAGCCTGTAGGATTACACAGTAGTCCTCATGGGTAGTCCCTCAACTGATTGCACATCTTAAGAGATGTCACCATAGCCACCTGGGAGAAGCCCATGACATTGTGACTCTTTTTCCAAATACTTATTGTATTATTCATACACCCACAGAGAGGGGTCTCTGCTTATAGGTGTGCAAGCCAGATAACCTTGTCACTGCAGGTGACCTAAAAATTCTGCAACACCAAAGAGCACAGCTGTCCGTTCTGCAAAGAATATGGAGTAATGGGCAGATTAAGAAAATAGGTTTATACATCTATGTTTTCTGCCAGCACAATTTATCTCTAGTACATGGTGGAATTTGGTTGAGATATTTCTGATGAAATCCACCAGATGTTACAACAGTTATCTAATGGGCTATTGAAATAGAAAGTTACAAGTCTTATGGCACATTCTTTTTATAACACCACTGAGTGCTGAGTCAGAGCTGCAGGATATGGAATTACTGTTCTCTGCCATACGTGGATTCATCTAACTGACTTTGCTGAGGACACTAAGTAACTTTTTACAGACTCCACTTTAAATCACTTGTGTCTGCAGTGTGAGCTGCATTAGTCCTTGTTTATTGCCTATGGCACCAGTATGGAAAATTAAATGCCTATAGCACAATTTTGCCTTCTTAACTTTTCTCCATAAATGTAAAAAATATACAGAAGCACAAATCTGGTCACAGAGTTTCATGATTGTGCATCTGTATAATTCATTCACTAAAAAAGAGCCACTTTTCATACACATTCCTAACCCCATAGTGAGAAGCACACATAGTGTATCCGTTATCAATCATGGCACCATTCTCGCACATTAAGGTTGTTCGGTGTGCTTCTCTTACAACAAAGAGAAAATGTATTAAGAGATTTATTTATTTATTTGTTAACCAGGAAAGTCCGACTTGGAATGAAGCCAATTTTCAGCAGTGGCCCATGGAGAAATGCTCTAGATGCATGTCTTTGTAACATGGGAGGAAACCGGAGCACCCAGAGGAAACCCACATGAATGCAGGGAGGACATGCAGACTCCACCCAGAAGGTACCCCAGCCGAGAATCGAACCAGAGAACCTTTTGCTGTGAGGCAACAATGCTACCACTGCACCACTGCACAGTCCATCCAAGACATCCATCCAAGAGATGGTCACTTTATCTCTCTGGTTGCCATTAGTAGATAAAAAAAGTGTGGGATGGCAAATTTCATTCTTTGGTGGCAGATGTCTGACATCACCAGGGATGAACCATCTGTGTTTTCAGATGTCTATCTATCTCTGTAAGGGGCCCTGGTCATTTTTTTTTGTCCCAGCCCCATAGCTGCTATGCTTTCAGTAATAAAGACAATCTGCCTCTAACATGTCTTTCCAGAGCTCAGATATCAATATAAGAGAGATGTAAGAGTAGATATCTCTGGCATACCTCTCCCAGATTTCACATAATGTGTCTGATTTTGCTGAGCACCTCACTTCTTGGTTCGTTAATCTGTTTTTTTTTCATTTTTACAGTTATATGTTGGGCTTATAATATGATTTTGCTATTGCTTTGAATATTTTAAGAGTTTTAGAGTCTGTTCTTGATATCACTGTGATCTCACTTTATACCAGACTTCATTTTTTCCTCCTTTCATCCCAGTACTGTAATCCTTTATCATCTATGAACATTTTCATTTTTTTTCAGAATAGTACTAATGTTTATACTTGTTTTGTTACTGTGTTTGTGTGTGTGGTGTGTATGTGTGTGGTCAGGGGAAGTGGACTGGGACAGATAAGAAGAATGACTGGATCAATGATCAGGGATAACTGAATGCTATAAGATATAGGGGAGAAGTTTACAATTATGGATAGGAATGTGTACTAGGATAGCGGTAGACATAGATAAGCTTAATAAGTATTGTTTTCTGAAGCAGTAATGAGTGGGTTAGGCTGCACTTCCCATGTGTTTGCTGGTGGCAGTAGCTTTGAAACAGACAAGATTTTAAAGACTCAGGAGAAGATGGAGAGTCCTAAAGTTTCAAATGAGCTTGGAGCAGAACAAATGTTATAATTGCTAAACAATGGCAGATAAATCAGATTTTATATCCTTCTGAAAATGTCAGCAAAACCTCTTATGCTAGCGACTTACTAAGCACAAAAGAGCAATAAGCAATCATTCTATTTTGTGCCTTTGACCCCACTATTTTTTGGCTTTGTCCGTGATTCATGAGCAAAGGGGTTGAGAGCTATCCTGCCATTGTTGGGCATTTGTCTGCCTTTATTTATTTGCCTTTGATTCTAACTCTTCAGCCAAGTGGCTAAGAATTGTAGCTGCTGACAAGGTCTGTTAATGGTAATGTAGACACTGTTATACTAATGACATTTTCAGCATGGTATAGCAGCATTTCACATGACTAATCAGAACACAGGCAAGGGATGGCTGATGTGCTGACCCAAATGGGGTGGTGTGTAAGTGATTTGTTTTTTTGTTGTCAGTTATGAATATGCCTTATTAATATTTTTGGTAGTAATTTGACACAGGAGGAGTTTATGTCTTACTTCATGGTATCAAATAAAAGCTTGCATAATGCTGTGAACTTCTCCCTGTTACTGGTGTCTAAGTACCATTGCTTTGCTGATATTTAAACTTGATTAGCAATAAATAGGATAAGTATATATATTTACTTATGTAAGTGTCTTGGGCAGTCTCCATGTTGTAACATTCTGCAACAGTATTTCAAAGGATACGTTTGCACACTAGTCATGGTTGGTTAGTGACCCAGATAAAGTGCACAGTAAGAGAGCCAGAGAGTGATTTCTTTTCATGTCAGTTTATGAGTATGTGCCATATTAATATTTCTGTTAATAACATGACCCAGATAAAGTATATATGATGTATATGGTGCTATCTATATAGTGTATTAATACAGAAAGCCAGGCTGCACAATGCCAAAATCATTCTCATAACTCTCATTCACCGTGACAGGTATGGTTTTCCACTTCTTTTGCCTCATTAACTGGAAGACCCACTACTACTGTACCCTCCACAATGGTACTAGCCTACTCACTGGGTAAGTTTTATCTCAAAATACTCTTTCTCAAGTCTTCTCCATTTCTATTAGTGCCCAGTGACTCTGCTTTCTCTTCACAAGTAGTACAGATTATTATTTTTCCTCCCAGAAACCCAGCATTCATAGAACCTAGAGGGACAAATGGACTCATTTTTCCACACTTGGGCTACAGATAAAAGACTAGACTTTTGCAGCTCCTGTGTCTTCTGTTCTCAATTATGTTACCCAGCTTTTTTGATGAAGGTCAGAGCTATGCCTCATTCAAAGTACAGCTTGTTGTTACATCTCATTTCTGTCAAGGCCTCCAGTCTTCATCTTTGGTTTTATTAAATGTTGCAAAGCCTTTCTCAAAGCATCTTTTTGATCAGACTTCCCCTTATGGAATGCAATGCGTCCTTGAGACTTATAAAAATTCCCTTTGCCTCCCTCTGAGATAATTTCTTTTGTAGACTTGAAATTCTTCTCTTGGAAGACTCTTTCTGGTGGCTAGTGGCTCTTACTTCTGTCAAAATAATTTCTGAAGTTCATGCCTTATTGGTTAAGTTTCCATATTTGGTGTTTCCCAGAGATATGGTTACTTTTTGCAGTAACCTGTCTAATATACCAAAGGTCACAACTAGAACTAATCTTAAGTAGTATCTCAGTCTGGTATTGTATCCAAAACTACTCTAATAATGACAAGTATCTTCTGCACTGCAGGATATGCATCAGCAGTTGTGTTTCTCTTTTGGCAGAACAAAGTCTGTCCAGAAGGAAATTCGACTGTGGCTTTCTTCAGTTGAAAGTTTGGGCAAATATTTTTTAGTTACGCTGACTAGATGTTTCTCTGACTGTATTCAGTGTCATTGATCCAAATGCAATCAACTCTTCTGTCACAATCTTGGTTTAATTCTAATAGAGCTATAGCTGCTTTCGTAGTCTTTTTTTTAGACATGCAATGCTTGATGATGTTTGCGCAGTAGCTATTTGGTGTAATATCAACACCTTTGCAAGGCATTATAAGCTGAATATAAAATCAAGGCTGGTCTTCATTTAGAGCAATTGTGATAAGGGGTATACGGGGCACCACACATGACTATTTACTTGGAATTGTGTCCTACATTTACAGCATATGAACTGCCTGTTTCCAGCTATGAAAATAGTGTGCTTACCATAAGGATAGGTCTGGAAGAAAAGGTTTATCCTCCATGATTTCCTTTCCATCTCTAGTCACGTCTCTCCAATTTTCAAGGCACTAGCATGTCTAATCTCAGATCGGGAGAGGTTGGTCACCATGAGTATTATGGAATGAGTGGTGGATTGTAGTGGCCTGAGAAAGTTTTACTTGCTGCACGTACCCCCCAACATCTTAGCTCAAGAAATCTGGACAAAACCAAAAATAATGGGGGTACAATGCCCTAAAAATAGGAAAATATTTTAAATATTGCTCTTATGAACTTAGAAAGTTAATAGAATAACAGATTTTGTATTAACATTCATTTCCTGAAGGCTATAAAGTATGAAACTCAAACACATGTCATTATTTAGTGACTTTAATCCTCAATGAGATGCCAGAAACCTACAAATTTTATGAAGAACTCAACAAAAATATCAAGCAAAACTCTGGACGTTCTCCAAAGATCTGGACAGTTGAGAGGTATATTGTTGCATGGCCTAAAAACCTGCTGACCTTAGTACTGCATTTATGGAGGATGCACCTTATCTTTTAAATGTATTATTATGGTAAGCACATAACTTTTATAAGTGACTTGTGCACTATCCAATATACCTCCATAGCCGACTCTTTGTCTTTAGTCAGCAAAGTTTACATCTTCCTATTTTATTTTTGGGCATTCACTATGAATAGATAGCTTTGAACTTCTGCTTGGACTTTATGTACATGTTATCCACAGTGCTGATGGGCTGTGCCTATGGTTACTACAAATGTGTGTCTCCCTTTCTTATATTTTTAACCCCATTTTGGCTAGAAGTCACATATCTGACATTGGGAAAGAAATACTGGTTGCTTAGATAATGTAAGCTCCTTCTACCAGTACGTCTAGCAACATCTGACTGATTTCTCTCCTTCCTTTACCTAGTAAGGTCCCCTTGAAGTTAATTGTTCAGCAGATCAAAGAATGTCTTGATTTATGTGGGTTACTGGTTAACTAGCAACACTGTATCAGTTAGGAAATTAATCCTTTGGTTTCTGATGGACTGAATTACAGATATAATAGAAGAAGCTCTTTTAACTAGATCTGTGTTCGTTGCTTTCACCAAAATATTTAACTTTGTGAACTGTGCACTTCTAATAATATACATGCATATTAATGTCTAGCAGCTGGAGACAA
This sequence comes from Protopterus annectens, assembly GCF_019279795.1. Lineage (NCBI taxonomy): Eukaryota > Metazoa > Chordata > Ceratodontiformes > Protopteridae > Protopterus > Protopterus annectens. The sequence continues at coordinate 1,166,135,962 of NC_056745.1, forward strand.
TCAGATTTGTTTTTGTATTTGTTACCTAGCAAGCTGAATACAACATTCTCTGAAGTTGGTCCCTGGTTGGGGTGAGTGCAATTAAAGATATGTGATAGGGTGAACAGTTACAGATGAGGGAGAACGGTAAGTTGAGTCCTTAGTTTAGGCAAGATTAAAGCAGCCTACTGATAATTAGCCACTGTTTCCTTATCCATATACCCAGATGGGAGATATGTATTGAACACACTCGCTGTCCCATACTGGTAAATGTTTAAATGTGCCATCCTCATGTTTGTCAAACTCTTAGCGCAAGAGCTCTGGATAAAGCCAAAATAATGGGAGAAAGGCCCAAAACCAGAGAAACATTTTAAATATTGCTCTTATAGGCTAAGAAACTTTCTAGAATAAAATGTTTTGCATTAACATGCATTTTCTGAACAATATAGATTCTGAAACTCAAAGGCTGTCATTATTTAGTGACTTCAACTCTCAACGATTTGCCAGAAAATAACAGATTTTATAAAGAACAGTCAAAAACACCAAGATAAAATCTGGACATTTTCAAAATTCTGGGTAGTTGAGAGGAAGGGATCCTTAAGTAAGGTAAGGTGATTAAAGCCTAGAGGAGATCTTTAGGCATAAGTACTATTGCTGGACAGCACAGTGGTGCAGTGGTAGCATTGTCGCCTCACAGTAAGAGGTTCTCCTGTTCGATTCTCAGCTGGGGTGCCTTCTGTGAGGAGCCTGCATGTTAAGGTTGCCAACTTTTCATGTCAAGACTTCTGAACACATACGTGAAAGCAAAATGTGTGCAGAATAGATGTGTCTGTTTAACTTCCACACAAGGGGATTGTCATACAATATTATTGGGCTCAATCAAACATATTCTTCTGTTCTTCAATGTCATTGACAATGACCCTTAATTCTTGTCTGTTCAGAAAAATTCTGCAGTGCATGTCCTCCCTGTGTTCGTGTGGGTTTCCTCTGGGTGCTCTGGTTTCCTCCCATGTTACAAAGACATTTATCTAGAGTGTTTCACCCCGGGCCTCTGCTGAAAATTGGCTTTGTTCCAAGTCAGACTTTCCTGGTAAACAAATGTTAAATTAAATAAATAAAATTGATGCAGAGTTTCCACGTTTTTTGCCTACAGTTCAGTGGTAGGCTGTGAGATTAGACAGTAGTAAATCCCACTGTTTGTAGAAATGGTCCATCATCATTTTCCTTTTAGTGTTAGATTTCTCTAACTTGGCAGTTTCAGGAGGGGCTTCCTTGGGACAATAGTATTTTTATTTTTCAGTTTGAAAATATGCCTGTCCTAGTGCTTGTTTTAGTTGTACAATTCCTCTTTCCTCATGCATAAGTTCAGAAGCAGGGGCTAAGACCAGTACCAGAGCCAAGGAATAAGGTTTACCCCGATGCATATTTCTGTTTTATGATATAACACCAATAAGTGCTTGCCTCATTGACTGGACTTTACTGCAGAGTATATATGGGAGAAGTCCATTCAGTCTAACTATACACTGAGAGCAAACATACTAATTATCTCTTGTCCAGTGTCTTGGTTGTCCACCATTGTACATATACTGAGACTGTACAATCGCAAATAGAGGGAAACTACTATACAGAAAGTTTAGGCTATTTCATTCATTCTGTTATGCTGCAGTCTTGGAGTCAGCACATGTAAGTAGGGGCAGATTATGGAGGATGCAGGACGTAGGGGAGTTTCCCTTACAAAAATACTTGATTAAATGCATTTGACTCTCAGTGAGGACAGCTGTAAGAAAGCTGCAGTAGAGAAGCTGTACTATGAAACAGCACTGTTTTTCAGTTGAGGGGTTTGATTACTATATATGAACAAAATGGATGACACCTGTACATATAGCCCTCTAGATGTACTTTATCTTTCGCTTTTCCATTGATCTGGCTTCATATTGATGGAACAACATTCTTGTACCAATGACATTTCCTACCCTTCTGTGTTCCATCTTAGGATGGGCTTTGTAGTTAGGACTCTTCTCTTATATCAGAAAGTTACGTAGAATGTCTACATGATCCATTGTCACTATTCAGTGAAACAAATCAGATGTAGAAGTTTTAATACTGTGTCAGTTCATTTGCAAATAAACTGGATTTTCATATGACTGTAGACTCAGAAGCTTAAACAAATATTACTTTTTGTCTTGTTTTTTTGTATGTTTTTCTGATGTACCCAGCTATTTGGCTATTATGAGTAGATATGCTGATAAACATATTTTGCTTCAAATTTGTAGCAGTCCTTCAGACACTGTTTCTTTATACATCATGCTTTCTGTTCCTTTATAATAAGGAGCAGAGAATGCATACAGTTAGTGACATGAGATGACGTTGTTTATACTGCTGTCTTTTGTAGTTGCTATGCCATTAAGATAAGCTATTGTTATGTACTGTAACACTACACATTCAGAGTAACACGCTTTTAAAATATAATGATCTCAACAAGCACTTTTTTATACTAGAAGGCAATATTTAAATATTTAAGACTGTTCTCTGTGTTACCTAATTTTTGGAAGGTGCATACTGAGACTAATGAACACATTAGAAATATATATAGACTGAAGTGCTGGCCTGGGATCATAAAAATGCAACATGAATGAAACTGTGAATGGCAGTAAGAAATGTGGGATAGAAGGCCAGAAATAAATGTTTGTATATTTGCCTAGCACCAGACTTGTATTTACATAGTTTCTACTGACAGTAGCAAGCAAGGCAGATTAGCATAGTACTGTGGGAAATCGTCATTATCTCATAACTCCATGCAGATATTAAGAGAAAATGCACAAACTGTTCAGTTAAGTACATATTTTGTAAGTGTATGACCTTCAGTTTATTTCACCTTGTGAACAGGACAAGGCAGGTCTATCCTTGTAAATTACCATTTTTATTTGGCAACTGGGTAACTGTGCTAAAATAAGACACAGTATTTGAAAGATATAATCATAATGAAATCATCTTTTCATTGTGGGTTAGACTCGACTACCATTATTCAAAAAGTACCTTTGTGTGGGTAAGGCTTTAAAGGCTCATATAAAAAAAATCAGCAGAAAGCTATGGGTATGGGCTCCATCTGACAAATGTATTTTCTATTCAGAATTCTAATAACTGTTGTAACTGTAGTTTATCTTCTTGATACCTTTAGAATACTTGAAGGCTGGTATTGTCAAAAATAATATATTTCTAAAACTCTGGAAGAATCTGTAGAAATACTGTCTATGTATTATATTATGTAGTATAAATTAGTATCGGCTAGGTTGCCGCAGGACTTGCAGAAAAGGCCAAAGCCCTAAATTGTATATCTTAGGCTGACATAATCTAGAAGGTTGGAGAATAGGTTAAACCTATTTACTGATACCAACAAACCAGGACCATTAGACAGTTACTTAGATATTAGTCTCTAAGGTGACCTGCTAGAAATGACTGGGTAAGCAGACAAGTATCATGTGGTGTTTAATACAAAAGATACAGCCGTGAACTTTTACAGTAGGGTTCAGTGTAGTTTGGGGCTTACATTGAGAAAACTGTGTAAGAGAAGAGTGTAGATGTGATTATCATGACCAAGGTAAATCTTGCAAGGAAGTAACAGAGAGGTGCTTTAATTATTTATCAAAGAGTATGGATTCTGGGCACCAATGGGATTATTCATCTACTGTACAGGGGTAGCCTAACATCCTGTGTATAAGCCTGTGTGCTGTTCTGAATGCGTTCCAGTGAAAATTAAACACAGGTATCTGGTAGCATGCAGAAAAGGTTCTGTCAGGAAAGATACTAAGTGTGATGAATGTCTAAAATCCCTGGAGATTTATTCTTTGGATGAAAAGAGGAAGGTAGAAGATATATGAAACACTGTATATTCAAATGGCTGGTAGCAGGGATGGATCTGAAGAGGGGCATGCAACGGGAGACAACACCTTATGTAGCAACTTGATGATGTGGACATTTAAGTCAGACGTGCAGAGGTAATAATTTTTTGGAAAATTGTGGTGAGGGCATAGAATGGTCAGTTAAAGGGAATAGTGGCATACAAGTAAAGTGAGGAATTTAAATAAGCCTATAACATTTATTTCAGGTCAGCTAGTATTCCCTGTTGTTTCAGTTTGTCTGGCTTTTTCTGAAACTGTAGAAGTCTGTCAGCTGGAAAATGGTAAAATGTTTTTCATTTTCTTTTCTCTAATTTTGCTTCTGATATTTAAGTTTTAAAGCAGATTTGTAGGCCAGAGGTCCAGAGCTAAGATTCATGTTGATAGAAAAACAAATATTTCAGAGAGCAAGCTCCCCTGAACCTCCACATGGGGGAATCCCCACAACACCCAGACTTATATATAGCTGCTCCAAGGTAGTACAACAATGGAGCAAAAAGAAAACTCCATTGTCTGCAAAATTTGTTTTTGCAGTTTTTTTATTGTTTGATCAATTGGCACTCACTCAAATAGTTGTTGATCCACTGACATACTTCCAAGGAATAAAGCCCTGCCTATGATTCTGCTGATCTCAGTGTGATTAGTAATGCAGGCATCTTCTTGAACTGCCATGGTGGAGGAGGGAATGACATGGCTTTGCTGGCTTACCTGTTCTGAAGGGGAAAGTGTGGATATGCACGAACAGGGTGCACATTCCTGTAGTTGAACCCACAGTGGAGACCAGAGACCTTATTGGGGAACTGGCTCCAGAGACGGTAGGGATGTCTTGAGGGTGTTATGTCACTTGCAGAAGTGAGTGATGCACCTTCATGAAGCCCATTGCAAGCTCAGCCTTGGATGTGTTACTGGCCATATATAGTCAGGTCAGATCTTCAAAAAGTAAAAAACAGAGCAACATCTAATGGATGCCTAAATGACAGTCCCTCTCAGTTGGCTCTCATTATGACATGTGGGAAATTGGGGAATGAATGGGCTAGTTGACTGAGAGAGAGTCTGATGGTGAACAGGCAGCAGGGACCAAAACTTAAAAAAACACCCTTAGTAAGTCAGAAAGCAAAACCTATTTGTCTGTGATAGTAGTGCATAAAAAGAATTAAAATTTCTGTTTTCTTTTGGTCAGACCTCTGTGCTTGGCCATATAGCTCATCCTATCTGTTCCATCCTATTACATCCACTCGTCCCCAGTGTGAAAGCCCTATGGCCCATTCATTCTCCAGGTGGACTGGGAGTAGGCTCTGTCATCTGCATGGTGAGAGAATGTTTTTTTTTTTTTTTTATGTATGCCCACTATTCTCCACTCATACCTGCAAGTGTCTGAAAGAAGTATGTAATGGCCTTATGGTATACTGCTCAGACCTCCATATGAAATGCACCCAACTCCCTGCTCCTGGCCTACACCCATGCTTTACTATAGAGAGAGAGAGAATGCTGAGGCATGCACATCGATCTCTGCTTCTACTGTAGGGAATTGCTGAGGCATGCACATCCATCTCTGCTTCTACCGTAGAGGGAGTGCTGAGACATGCACATCCTTCTCTGCTTCTACTGTAGAGAGTGCTGAGGCATGCACATCAATCTCTGCTTCTACTGTAGAGAGAGTGCTGTGGCATGCACATCCATCTCTGCTTCTACTGTAGAGAGAGTGCTGAGGCATGCACATCCATCTCTGCTTCTACCATAGAGGGAGTGTTGAGGCATGCATGCCCATCTCTACTTCTACTGTAGAAAGAGTGCTGAGGCATGTACATTCATCTCTGCTTCTACGGTAGAGGGAGTGCTGAAGCATGCATGTCCATCTCTGCTTCTACTATAGAGAGAGTGCTGAGACATGCACATCCATCTCTGCTTCTACTGTAGAGAGAGTGCTGAGGCATGCACATCCATCTCTGCTTCTACTGTAGAGAGAGTGCTGAGGTGTGCACAACTATCTCTGCTTCTACTGTAGAGAGAGTGCTGAGGCATGCACATCCATCTCTGCTTCTACCATAGAGGGAGTGCTGAGGCATGCACATCCATCTCTGCTCCTATTGTAGAGAGAGTGCTGAGGTGTGCACAACTATCTCTGCTTCTACTGTAGAGAGAGTGCTGAGGCATGCACATCCATCTCTGCTTCTACCATAGAGGGAGTGCTGAGGCATGCACATCCATCTCTGCTCCTATTGTAGAGAGAGTGCTGAGGTGTGCACAACTATCTCTGCTTCTACTGTAGAGAGAGTGCTGAGACATGCACATCCATCTCTGCTTCTACTGTAGAGAGAGTGTTGAGACATGCACATCCATCTCTGCTTCTACTGTAAAGAGAGTGCTGAGGCATGTACGTCCATCTCCTCCCCTCAGCGTACCTATCAACCTCTCAGCACAAGAAATATGTACAAAGGAAAAAATAATGAGGGGATAAAGACCCCAAAATAGGGACAGATTTTAAATATTGCTCTTATAAATTTACATTTTCTGACGGATATGAAGTCTGAAACTCAAATTAATGTCATTATTTAGTTACTTCAATCCTCAATGATTTTCCAGAAAATCAGAAATTTAATGAGGAACAGACCAAAAACATGAGTGAAAAATCTGAACATTCTGAAAAAATCTGAACAGATGAGAAGTATACCCATTAGGGAGAGAGGCATGACTCTTCATTCGTCTTTCCCCCCACATCACCTCTAAAAGGCACCCATGACACCAATCAGTCCTAGGTCATTGTCAGGGTTATATCTCTCTATCCCAACAGAAATGTCAAAAAGAATGAGAACTTTTGGTATTCAAACTTAATTAGCTAACTATCTGGGAAGTAGCTAAAGAAGATTGTACAGGTTGCTGTCTCTGGAGTTTACATTTTTGTTTCAAAGCATTTCTTTTTTAAAATTCTTAATTCTTTCAGAAGTTTATGTTATATCTTCTGAGATAACAGAAACTGGTGAACTGGTCGACATATTAAAAAAAAAACTTCAGTATGTGAATGGTAATTAGCGATCTCATAGATATAATAGACATACAGTATATGCAAGTGATCACAGGATTAAGTCTTGCATTACAAATGCAATTACTGTTTAGAAGTCTGATAACTCTTAGGACTGCATTCCTTAGCTGGAAAGTGTTTTGCAAACTTTATGGCTGGTTCCCCTGAAAGCAGAGGTTCTCTGAATGTATAGGAGTATCCATAGCAGTCCTGCCTCTAGATTGATTAACAGATGGAAACAACTAAGATCTGGGACAGGCAAATGCTTGATTGTAATTGAAACACCATGGGGGTAGGAACATAGAGTTAATCTGCTTGCCGATAACAGTAAAAGCAGAAGAGTGGTCATTTATGAAGTCACTAATCTTTTGACTGACTTGGTGAAACTGAACTCATATGTTAAAAACACATTGCAGTTCTGCTCAGTTCAAAAAAGTGCAGGCATGCACTTGGGCAGTACTAACGGTCCATGACATGCACTTGGGTAGTACTAACGGTCCGTGACATGCACTTGGGCAGTACTAACGGTCCGTGTCATGCACTTGGGCAGTACTAACGGTCCATGACATGCACTTGGGCAGTACTAACGGTCCATGACATGCACTTGGGCAGTACTAATGGTCCATGACATGCACTTGGGCAGTACTAACGGTCCGTGACATGACTTGGGCAGTACTAACGGTCCATGACATGACTTGGGCAGTACTAATGGTCCGTGACATGGACAGAAATATGATGCTTCATTTCATGAGTTCACAGAGTGCTTGAACAGCTAACTTGTGCAGAAGTTAAAGTTTTGGTTTCAGTAGGGACTAAGAATTCACTTTATGTATTTTAATTGTATTTGATTTTATTTACACTTTGTTGACAGCATTAGTCCCACTATGGTAATAGGTTCATAGGTTGGTACTAGGCTACCGGCCCTAGGGCCTATCCTAGCCATAACAGTTCCCCAGCTATTTCTTCCCAGGAAATTTACTTCCCTGGTTCCATGTCTAGCAGGGTGACTGGCGTGATCTGCGGGGTGAATTTCCTATCTCCCATCCAGTCGTCAAGGTTCCTTTTGAAGAGGGCCAAAAAGGTGCTCTGCTTGACATGTATGGGCAGTCTATTTCAGAGTATGGGGAGTCTCTGGGACAGGAACCTATCCCTCCAACATGTTTTGTTCATTGTGATGAACAGGTTTAGATCCGTGGAGTGCGTGGCTCTGAGGGATTGGGATTCCTTTAAGTGTAGCATGTCCAACAGCTCTGAGATCGCCTCTGAGTAGACGATATGTGAAAGAGTATAGCTGGAGTTTTTTAGACGGTCAGCATAGGGCATCTGCTTTAGGCCTGTGATTCTATTAGTGAGGTATTTCTGCGGCCTTTCCAACTGTTACAGATGTCTTGTGAGGTACATACCAAACGGGGCGTTGTACTCTATAATGGGTCTAATGAGGGATGAGTACAGTGGGACAATGACCTCCCTTTTTCTGGATGAAAATCCCTTAGTAATGAGATGTGCCACATAGAAGGATTTCCTGACTGTTGTGGTGATGTGGTTATCGAAGATGAGACCACTGTCCACCTGTGTCCCTAAGTCCCTTATCACACTTTCAGTGTTTAATGTACTGCCACTTATGTGGTAATTCATGGGTACATGGTTTTTCCCATAGGGGATAACTATACATTTCTTGGCATTGAACTTGAGCCCATGGCTCTGGCACCAAGCATCTGTCTCTGTAAGGCCCTTTTGTAGGATATCCACATCATTTGGGGATTCGATAATGGCTCCCAGTTTGCAGTCATTTGCGAACTTTGTTAGCCAGAGTCCCTTGGTGTTAGCCTGTACTTTGGAGAAGTAGATGCCAAACAAGAGTGGTCTCGGGACTGAATCCTGAGGTAATCCACTTGTCATTTGTCTGGAGCTGGATTCGGAGTCGGCTACTTTTACAGTGTGGGTTCTGTCAGTAAGCCAGTTTACGACCCATCGAGTGACATAGGGATTTATACCCAGCTTGGTAAGTTTATCTATGATGGCCTCTTTTTAAGGGAGACTGGAGGTGGCATTAATACTGACTAGGGGAAATTTGGCCAGGGCATCAGATAACTTCCTCTACTATTTCCAATAAGTGCCTTTGAATCACCTGAGCTAACACCGATTCAGGCAGATGCAGCCAGAGTTTAACAACTGCCATGAAGTACAACACACTCAAGAAGTGCAGCACCCCCTTATGCCTCACTGCAGTGTTAGTAATGGTAATTAAATCAGTGACCTGGAGTGGTAATAGAACTCACAGTCTTCAGCACCAAAACTGAGTGTACTACCTACCTATTCAGCTACTGAAACATTATGCCAATAGTGACATAGATGAACACATATGACTGTCAGTGAAACAACACTCCTAAGTGAAGAGTTTAAGTATGGAAACTAGCCAAAGGGGGCACAAAAATCACCATGGAGAGGGGGGCGGAGCCTAATGCCTAACTGATAGCAGCAAGTTTTTGAGCTCCTTATATTTATACTAGAAATAACAGGAAAATCTTATTATTACTAAGTAATTTTTGATAAATCTTGTATGTGAAACTATTAACAATAGAATTACCAACTTTGGAGAAGAAATTCCGAAATTTTCCTGTCAAAAAAACCTGAAGACTAACTAAGCTGTCTAGCAATGAGTAACTCTAAGAATTCTCACTCAGACTCTTCTCTGAAGAAAGAAATCCAACTGATATCAACTACTCTTCAAGACTTATCTCTGAAGATGGACAGGTTTACTGAAAACCTAGAAAACCTTAAAGATAGTTGCCAAAACAAACTGAAGTCTTTAAGGAAATTCTGCAGCAGCAACAATTAAAAATAACTGACATTGAGTCATCTCTAAATGATATTGATGGAAGGCTAAAAGAAGAAGAGCTTCATAGTGAATTTCTATTACAACAGAATACTTGGCTAATAAACAAAATAGATGATATGGAGAATAGGGAAAGAAGAACAAACATAAGAATTTTTGGAGTCCCGGAGAAGACCGAGGGGGAAGACATCATTTCATTCTTGAATTCATGGCTACCTGAAATCTTAGGGCTGAAAGAAGGCTTGTCTTATGGAATCGAAAGAGCACACAGAGCCATCGGAATACCACTTTCTGCCACAACTAAATCTTTTCCAAGATCTAGTGGTTAAATTTCTGTCATTTATGGACAAAGAACTGATACTGAGAACTGCATGGAGAAAAAACCCGGTCATTTACAAGCTATCCCAAATAAGATTTGATAATGACTATTCGCCAAGACTCTTGGAACTAAGAAAGAAAACATGGCCCTTAGTGAAATTCTTAAAACAAAACAAAATAAAGGCACAGCTTGCATATCCTGCCAAAATTAGAATTCAGCATAGTAATGACATGAGATCTTTCAACACCATTGAAGAAGCCACTTCCTTCATTAAAAACAACAATATAATCCTACTACCAGATGAAATGGACTAGTCAAATTCAACCTCCTTAAAGAGAACCTCGGGAAAAAACACTTGGACTGATGTGAGGAAAAAAAAACAAAAAACTGATGTTAAGAACATTGATGAATCAATTTCTCTCAAAGCATTAACTAAGGTATGATTCTTATACATAGCCTTAATTTCATTACACTTCAGTCACATAATTAGTTTTCTCTTTATTTAGGAAGTATCATAATTTGTATGTTAACATATTAATATGGTAGTGGTTTGATAGAATCTTCAGATGCTAGAGTTGTGTGTTTTTTTTTTTCTGTTCCAGCTTTCTTTAGTTAAACTCTCACAAGAGTATTAGCATTTAAATGAAAGGCCACTATTATTATAAAGTTATTAACATATTGATTAATAGTTACTGTGCAAAATTTTATTAAATTAAATCCAATTCTTTATAGTCTGTCTAAAAAAAAAGGGCATTCCTTGAATATGTCTTCAGGAATATGTGAGAGCGTTGTATAGAGTAAGAAGGAAGTGAATGGTAATGAGGAGTAAAAAAAAAAAGAAAAGGCCGAAAATCGTCTTCTAGCGTTTTAACATTCTAATTGACAGTTGGAGACTATTATTGCTTCATAGTATACCCTCGAGCTTTCTAGTCAGTTTTATTACCTCATATCTTCACTAATATAGCCCAGCATTCCATTATAAGTTAAGAAACATGTCTATAAGCTGAGGCTTGTAGAACACTGCATTAGTTTTGCGAGTGGTGCGCTTCGCGCACTTTTGCAGAGTCTTTTTTGTCAGTTAGAACATTCAATGAAAATACTAACTGTGACCTGACTTCTTAGCCCCTTTATGTTTTAATCTGTTCTCCGGAAGCTGAGTAGTTCAAGAATTGAGTAGATTTTAGCAAAAGTATGAACAGGTAAATGTATAACATATAAAGAAAAAGTATGCTACACATGTTTAAAATAAAGGGGAAAAAAAAAATATATATATATATATATATATATATATATATATATATATATATATATATATATATATATATATATAAATAAATAAAAAAGCCCATTTAGTTACTTTCTTCTTGTCGGGAAATACCAAAAGTGTGGCAGTGTAGTTAACTAATGCAAGCAAATACATAAATTCAGTTTTCAACTGCGCTATGTCTGTTAAAAGTGAAATAAAATCCCAACTAATCATTGTAGTGGAGCTGCCAGATTGTATCCATGATTAGTTACTGACTGTAGCTCAGGGTTTGATTTTGACAGCTCCCATTTTCTTACTGTGTGACTCTGAACTTCTTATTTAGACTGCGTTTGGGTCATCCATGTAAAAGGGCATTTTAGGTCAGGTAAGCTTATCCACTTATCAATTAAAAAATGCCTATAAATGCAGTACCTGGCAGGAATGATACATGCATACTTCTGAATATTCTGCTTTTAGATGCCTACAAGCATCCGAATGCAGTAATGAACAGTTGGTAGTTTATCACCTCTTTACCTGTTTTTTTTTTGTCTCTCATATAGGTAATTTAATTTCCTTTACAGCTTAATAACCTAGAGCAAGCTAATTGATGAGAGTTTTTTCAGTTTTGGCAGTTAGTGCTAATTTTAGCAATGACTGAATTTGCTTTGTTTGTAACCTATACTGCAAGTATTTAGTAAATAGAGTTAATATCGTGAGCTGTATAATGGACTAGCATTAACCTGCAGCAATGTGGAACTGACTTTGTTATTTGGTATTTTGGCGAAATTTCACCTACACGGACCTTAAAATTGAATTAGTAAAACACCAATAATATAAAATAAAGCTATAATCAAAACATCCTGCAATTGGGAAACATGTCTATTTACGTAACAGTATTTGCTATGTGCATTCTCTGCAGTTATAAGTGCAGTGCTAACTTCTATGTATAAATTGTATTATTTTTGAAGATAAGCACAATCTGCTGTATTTACCCTTCACCTTAACAGTTAATGGGTACACCACTATGCCATAAATGCTCACAGTGATTCCTAATGATACAGTAATATCAACAGGTTTTTTTTTTTCACTTTTATGTCACAGATGGGGAAAAAACAGGAAAGGAAATATGGTAGGGTCAAATGTAATTTATGTGCACACTATACATTTTCTGGGAGACACTATGACACATTCATGAGCTGCTCTTATAAAGTTTTAGAGAAATGTTTACATAAACAGTACACTATGTATGTATTTGGGTCTCTCCTCATTTGTTGAACTTGTGTTTTGTTGGGTGTTAGTTGGTTGAGATTGACTTCTTGAAAGTATGAGATTTGGTTTTCATTTATTGGAAACAGTAACAGTGTTATGTATGGTGTGGGATGGTAATGTGCAAGTCTATAGTAATAACATACCTCCTCACACCATACCTGATAGAAGTGTTAGCAGAACTTATACTAGGTATAGTAATAAGCAGGATATAGTCAACCACTACACAGCATTTTAGATTTAACGGCACTTCAGTAATGATCAGTAAATCTATGCTTGTCTCACTGCAAGGCAATATTGGAGTTGCTATATATAATTACTTTAGTTTTATACAAATTACTAGAGAATATTAGTAGCTTTAAAATAGTAGGTTTATTAGTGTTTAGTTATTTAACGGGTTTAGGGGTTGAGGTGCTTTTACCCTCAGCGTAGTGTTCTTGACTGTTTTGACATTGGATTGGACATGGGTTTGGTGAATGAGGTGAAGCCCATGTATTCATGTATTTATGTATTCATGGATTCTTTGTGACATGCACATGCTATTTCAAATCATTAACTGTATTAAGATGTGTTACAACAAGTATTGAACAATCTTGAGTCCTGTTACTGAATATTTAACAACCCCATGTCTGAAATGTTGTGTACTCCCATCACACTCCTCAGAAACTTCATCAATAATATAGTTAAATGATATAGGTACTCTTCACTAATTGCTGTAAGATTTAGAGATAAGAATTAAGAATATTCATTCACAATATTCACGCATCTTTTGATGGGTCACTTAATCTACTAATAAGGTTAATAAGGTCAGTAAATAGGCATATCCCAGCAGTAACAAGGTACCAACCCTTTCAAGAGTGCTCACACAAATTCTCAATTATATTGCACACATTTTTAGGTAACCCATTAAGATTATTTAATATTTATGTGTGTTTATATGTGAAAATGTTTTGGTGTAGATATAGGAGTATATTTATACATATGTACACAGAGAGGCTATATAGAATTTACTTAGAATAGTAATTAAGGAAGAATTAAAAAGAGGACTAGTCCCTATAAGATAGTAATACTATCTGTCACACTAATAACCTGTTTTAAATGTGAAGTTCAACAAAATAAATGCAAATATAATCTAAATGTATATATTATTATGCATTTTATCTCTGTTAAGAGAAGGTCAACTGACATACTTCATGTAACATAACCACATTTATAGAGGGTAGATAAGCTGAAATATTTACTTCAGCTGTAATAGACATCTACTTAGAACATTCATTAAAAAGTAACATTAACTCTAGTATAAGTACAAACTTCTAGTAAAAGATTAATTACTTTATTGAGTTGATTTATCAAGGAACATAGTACTAATGCATGATACACTCTTTCATCAAATATTAATATTTTAAGATATCTTCAGGATCCAATTAATGGAGCTCAACTTTGAATATCCTTTTCCATGCGATTGTCGACGTTGAGGGAAAATCTGTTTGATCTTATCAGATCAATCAGATTAGAAGTGCTGTGCACTTCATGTTTGTGGAACTATGTAGTAAAGTTATTTCTCAGTCAAATAAAGTATGTTGTTACAATATTTTTCACTTTTTATTTTTTTCAGTGGCCCAAACTGAAACATTTGTTAAACTATCAAAGAAACAGTTTTGTTCATTTTAGTGTTCTTCTCAGAGGAAAGAGGGGAAAATTAACATATATGTTTTCACAGGTCCTCATAAATATTAGTTCTTTACCAATGTATTCTTTTAAAATTATAATATAATATCCTATAGAAATGACAGACATAACATTGTTGTCTTTAAATGTCAATGGCTTAAATAATACTATAAAAAGATCAAATTTACTACGATATCTAAAATTACAGAGAGCGCAAGTTATATTTCTACAGGAATCCCACTTTAAAACTGATGACAACTTCACCTGGATACCTAATAACTACTTAATTCTCTCTCACTCCACATATAAAAAAAACTAGGGAGCTTTAATTTTATGGAAGAAAAGTGTAACTAACCCACAAATTATTTACAACTATGAAGATAAAGAAGGGTTACTTTCAATTGTAATAATAAAATTTCAGAATAGAATTTGGACACTGGTAAATGTGTATTGGATTCCTGGAATAGGACTATCTACAGTTAAAAAGCAGATAGAGCTAATTAATAGGGTAAATAAAGGTATTCTAATAGTAGGAGGAGACTTTAACTGTATTCTAGATAGTTCTGAGACAACCAACAAGAGGAACCTACGTCTCTCTTCCACAGGTAAATACCTTAAGAAATGGACAGAAAACTTAAAATTAATTGATACATTTAGTTTCAAAGAATCTAACTCATTATTATACTAAACATAGTGATTATCGTTTTAATACTAAAACAAGAATAGATAACATTTTTATATCCCCAGACTTAAATAGGAAGATAATAAAATTTTCTATCATCCCATGCCCACTCTCTGATCATAATGCCCTAATCCTTAAATTACAAATAGATTTTAAAAGACTAAATTTTGCCTCAAGAATACCAACTTACATTACTAAATTAAAACAATTTAAACCATGGCTAGACTCAGAAATTCAATATTTTTTAGAAATAAATTCTACTGATGATCTAAAGAATATAATAATATGGGACACCCTAAAGGCCTTCTTATATGGTAGGATCATATCTTGGTTTAAAAACAAAACAAAAGAATGGGAATCAGAATTGCACAGTATCCAAAAACAAATAACAGAAATTAATACAAATACTTCTGACGTAAAGAATTCCCAGGTAATAAAAAAAGAAATTGAAGATTTAAATAAAAAATATAATGAAATTTTAACTCATAAGACTAATTGGGCTTTGGAAAAACTAAAATTTAGTTCACTCTCAACATCTCCAAAACACTTACATAACTTAGCAATGAGAATAAAGAAGCAAAATATAGAAAACAATATTACAAATATTATACATGAAGGAAAAGGTAATAAAAAAGTATCAGACATAAATGATATCCTAGAAGCTTTTAAATTTCATTATACTAATCATTTTGGAAACAATAAAGACAATACTATTTTAATAGAGTCAAAATTAGCAATCCTATAATAAATAGATTACCTGAAAAATTAAAAATTGATATTGAAAAACGCATTTCCCTCAAGGAAATAAATGACAAAATTAAGGAGAGTAAAAATAATAAAGCCCCAGGAATAGATGGAATAATAATGGAATTATACAAGATATTCCCAAATTCTGCAATTTCTTTACTTCATAAGTCTCTAAATGAAATTCAAGCTCAAAACATAATTCCACCTTCCTGGCGATATTCATTAATTACTCCAATAAGAAAAGAGAACAAGGACCCCTCCCATTGTAGCTCTTATAGACCGATTTCTCTACTTAATAACGATTACAAATTGTTTATGTCTATATTAGTCAATAGAATTAAAAAATCCTTGACTCAAATCATAAATGAGGACCAAACAGGCTTCATCTATGGCAGACATGCTTACGACAATATACAAAGAATCCTAACCATTATTGAAATATTAAATAGAGATAATATAGAGGCTCTCATAATCACGCTAGATATAGAAAAAGCATTTGATTCAGTGAATTGGGACTACTTATTTAGAATTCTAGAACTTTTGAGTTTCCTCTAAATTTTATTAATATGATAAAGAATATATATAAAGATAATTTGGCCTATGTAAAATTAGGTCCATTTACATCAGAAGCTTTCAAAATAACTAAAGGCACTAAACAAGGTTGTCCTATGTCTCCCATTCTTTTGCCTTATCAATAGAGCTATTTGCAATTACAATACGCAGTGACTCAAAAATTGAAGGCTTAAGTATTCATAATAAATTTAACTCCAAGGTTATGTTGTTTGCCGATGATATACTACTAACTTTATCACCAAATAATGAATCTCTTCATGAACTAGAAATGCAAGTGGAAATTTTTTTTCTAAATTCTGGCCTTTGTTTTAATAAATCTAAATCAAAACATATTTTATTTAACAGAAAGGGGGACCTTCACTTGAGTAGATATCATATACTTGGAGAAAAAGTCTCTACTTTAGAATATCTAGGAATTATTATATCTGATAAAATAGATACTACTCTGACACTAAACTATAATAAAATTTTAAACTCAATAAGAACACGTACGGAAAATTGGAATAAATTGATTCTAAAATTTGAGGACAGAGATTGCAGCTAATAAAAATGATTCTTCTACCACAAATAAATTATATAGCACTAGCAATACCTATAATTCCAAATAAAAAAATTCTGAAAGAAATTAGCAAAAGCCTATTATGTTTTCTTTGGTATCCAAAAAGGAATAGAATTGCTTTTTCTCATCACATTAGACCATGGGAATTAGGGGGAATTAATTTTCCAGATATAGAGATGTATATCAAAGCCTCCATTTTTAAACTAGTTTTAAACTGGGTAAATCCAAATTTCTCTTCTGCTTGGAAATCTCTGCATATGATTATTTTTTTAAACGAAAACAAAATAATAAATAATACATCACACTATATTCACAAAAATAGATTTTGGCATATATTATGCGTTAATCTTCAAAATAACATAACAAAACCTACTAATCTATCATATTTAAATAATATTTATAATTTATTCAGATCCTTTATAAACTCAAATCCTGACATAAAAGTATGGTTTGAAGTGTTATTACCATTTAATACATCAAATAAATTTAAAAAGAAAATTCATGATAACACCCTCATTAATTGGGAATCTAATAATCTCATATGTTGGGCCCAATGCATAAATAATCTTAAAACATTAACTAGTCAACAAGTTACAAATGAATTTAATATAATAAATGTAGATAGAGTAAGTCTCCAGAAAATTTTACTCTACTCTAAAAATTTATGCAAAATTATTAATGATTCATCCTTCAAGTCTAAGCCAAAACTTATAAACTATATTCAAGAACTGATTTATGATAACCATAACTGGCCAAATTCAACATCTAAACTATACAAGATTTTAATAGTCTACAAGGCTAAAATAGATCAAAGCACTTGGAATTTTATATCTAGAGGTTTATCAACAAATCTGTCAAACGATTGTAAAAATAATCTTCTATACTCCATTAAACTAACTTCTAATACACAAACATGGCGAATCTTCACCTGGAAATTTTTGCATAGAGCCTTTTATACTCCAAATATAATAGCTAAATTCAACTCAAATCAAAATGTTATTTGTTGGAGATGCTCTTTAAGCTGTGAAGCGGATTGGTCTCATATATTTTATGATTGTATTAAAATGTTTTGGGAGAAAATTGGCAATTTTCTTCAAGCTATTTATAATGATACATTTGTTTTAACAAAGTCTTTAATTTTTGAATATAGATGAATTAGTAGTTATGAATAAAAGAGATCAATATCTTTTATGTACTATTCTGGCGGTTGCCAGAAAGTGTATCACAAGGAAATGGAAATCTGCAACTCCTCCGTGTTTTGAAGACTTTATATTTCTACTTAAGGGGACTGCACAAAAGGAGATAAAAGTCAAGGAAGAAAGAATGTTCCCCAGAAAATGGTCAGACAACCCCTGGAATAAAATACTTACACTCATAGAAGAAATGCAACTAGACACAATCTCCAGCATATGAGTTCAAAGAGATATAGACTTTTGTGGACTTTTTTTTTTTTTTTTTTTTCTCTTCTTCTTCTCTGGATTTTTTATTAATTATTATTGTACTGTTTCTCCTTTGGGACACTTGTAAATATTGTAAATAATGTTTTTGTTCCTTTTACTATTATTGAATTGTAATCTAATTTTACTGTTTTTTTATTTCTTCTCAAAAAACAAAATAAAAATTTGTTGAGTAAAAAAAAAAATCACCATGGAGATCATGGTCTCTCCTCTTAAAATATCAAAGGAGATGATCAATAGGAGATTAATTTAAACATTTCAAAAAGAAGCACAGAGAGCACATGTTCTGAAATTACTAAAGATGCAGTTTTGAGTTGATTCTTCATCTAAAGAGCAGGAAGGTACTCGCTTTCTGTTGCACTTATAGTCTCCTATTGATTTATACAATTTAAGTGCTATTTTGTTCACTTGTACTGTACCTTTTTATTGTTTGTTTAAAAAACTATTATGTTGTGTTTATAGTCACCTGGTTGTTACTGCATTGCTAAAGTGTTTATGATATCAAATTAAGCATTTTCCTCTGCGTTTTCCTTAATTCTGCTGCTGTTTTATGCATTTTCCAGCTAGTTTTTGGTCAATTGCTAGCTTGTAAGACCCAGTAGATCTAGTTTTGTGGCAGGGGATTAAACTGCTACTGTATTCTGGAAGTAGGCACTTTTGCTGAAATGATATCTAATATTCTATTGGTTCTTTTTGTTTTTCTTTGCTGGGATAAACAACCCTCAGGGCAGCCTGCTTATTGTCTTAATTTAAATGTTTCAGAAGGCTGCACACAGAACTCATTTTCTGAAATTACCAAAGTTGGAGTTTGGACTTGATTCCACATCTAATGAGCAAGAAAGTACTTGTTTCCTGTTTCACTTAAAGTCACCTAGTGATTTACACATTTTAAGTGCTATTTTATTCATAGGATCATAGGAGATTACTAGGCTATTGGCCCTAAGGCCTCTATAAGCCTAGCCATGTTATGCCCTTGTTTCCTTATGGACCAAGATATATAGTCTATATTTGCGCGTGAATCTAAGATCAGCACCGGCTACCCCTGTCTCCAATTTTACTGTACTTTTTTACTCTATGGTTAAATACTGTACTGCTGTAGTTATATAGTCAACTGGCTGTTACTGCATTGCTTAAGTTTTTCTGGTAGTTGATTTATTGTTTTCCTCTGTTTTTCCTTAACTATTTTCTGTTTTATACATTTTCCAGCTATTTTTGGTGGTGTTAACCTCTAAGAAACAGTGTGTTTAGTTGTCTAGCAGGGGGTTAAACTACTACTGTATTCAGGAAGTAAGCAGTTTTGACAGAATTTGGTCCTTTAGTTTTCTCTACTGGGTTAAACAGCACTGAGTGCCTCTCCGCCTAGCTTCAGGCAAGACTGTACTAGGCAGAGGCAGGCTCTGTCAGTGTGAAATTCTCTACATACAAACCTGGTCATTCTTATACCCACTGAGGTACTGTGGCTGCATGGACACACTCATGTTCATACCCTGTGCTGTCTTAGATAACTATTCTTATTCATCTCATCTTTATTTTTTCCCCTTATACTACAACTACAGAACATCTTAAATAAATTCTTAAACCACATTCCTGAAATATTACTTATCCGTTTTATACTAAAAATATAAGGCATATTTTAATAAATCCCTAAACCACATACCTGTATCATCATGAATATATTATTTCCAATAAAGTACTAACTACTTAAACTTTTTTTTTTAATCAGATAATACTCTGTTCCTTTACTGTATTCTTGGATTAGAATGGAATGTCAGTCAGCTTATTAACCCTCATTTACTGGCCTCATGGCACTTGGTTTACTCAGCCAGTGCAGCAATTACCTGACTTTCATAGCCAGATCATGGTCAAATGGGGCCCTAGGCAGAGTAATGGATTGGACCTGCCCCCCCCTCCCCCAGCCATTCCAGTGTCCCATTACTTGGCTATTTCTCCCCAGTTACTATAAACACTGTTCAAATCTGTCAGTTTGCTTACTTGTTTCTTCTTCTACAATGATTACAAATATTTGGACTGAATTTAAAACTTTTATTTCAAATTTTATAGCACAAACACTTATAGCCATTTACTAAACAAAACAATGCAGTCTCAGAATAAAAACAGACTTAGCATGAACAGTAAACTTCTTTGCCCTTGAAACAGCACTGAAAACTACATTAAAAGAAAATGCATATGGCCAGTGGTGGATTAAGTTTACCTTTGGACTGTTTTCAAACCATAGGTCCCTTACACACATTTTTAGGACCATGCATACATATATTTGTTCATTAATTCACTTTTCTTCTTCTCCTTTCAGCTGTTCCCATTACCACAGTGGAACAATGGTCCAATGAACGATTGGCAGTGGAGTTTTACTGTGTCAGGTTGCCAGCCCAGCACCCAATCTTCGACAGAAGGCACGCACACATTCACACCTGTGGCCAATTTAGAGTGTCCAATCCATTTGCAGCATGTCTTTGGGATGTGGGAGGAAACCTCAGCACCTGCAGGTAGGACATGCAGACTGCACAGGAGGCACCCCAGCCAAGAATTGAACTGGAGAACCTCTTACTGTGAGGCAGCAAAGCTAACCTTTGCACCACCGTGGCTGCCCTTAATTCACTTTCCTGATTGTATTAAAATTATATTCCTTGTATAATACAGCACCATTTGATATAGTGCATGTTAAACTTGTATTTTTAAATATTTTTCCAGTAAACAACGAAACAAAATATATGAACCAATAATGACAAAACTACCCATTTCAAAATATTTCAACTATAAAAGACCACTCAAACTTCTATCATTAAAATTCACTAATATCAATCAATATGCACAATCTCTGCAGAAGTAAAAATCCTTCAAACAATTCCACATTAAAGAGATCTGTAACTAACAAAGATGTTACTGCTTGCAAACAACTTTACATTTCAGTGTTTTATCTATAAATTCAGTACCTGCTGCCCTTGAAGAATAACTTGCTTATGTTACATTAAAAATATGGTAAGCTGGTAATATTGCAATAGAGAATGGCTGGCAAACCAACAACAGGCTCATGGTTACTAGTCCAAAGGAGGACACACTCGAGTGCATCGCTCCCATCACTCTTAAAGTACACCACAGTATCTGCAAGTCACCTACATGGTGTGGGAGTAGAATGTATAGCCTTTTATACCAAAAGCAAGTGTATTACGTATTGTGCTACTAATGCTGATTTCAAATTCTATAGCGCTAAGACTGATGGCTATTTGCTAAGAAAACAGTCAGTGAAAACAGACTTAGCATGAGCATCAGCAAACTTCTCTTCTCTTGAAACTCACAGTTCCTTAAAAATGCACTGAAAGTCAGTTCCTTGAAAGTGTACTTTAGCAGTTTGGTAGTTTATGAAGAAGATTCAGGCTTGTCTCGTGTAACCAAGGTACAGGGTTTGCCATCCTTAAGTAGGGCATTTTACTTACACACACACACACACACACACACACACACACACACACACACACACACACACACACACACACACACACACACACACAAACACACACGCAAACATTCACATACCTTATTTACTAAAGGAATGTACTTCCCAGCAAGTCAGCAAGCAAGTTAAATAGCAATGTTTAAACGTGCATGCATTGAAGCATGCATGGACACAGAGTACATTCTTAAAGAAGAACACTGTTAAAAAGAAAGACACATAATTTCATTTTTTTTAATTAATAATTAAACGTGGTAGCAGCCGCCTGGCCAGCAAGGCCCCCCCCCCCCCATTGGGCCCTAGGCAACTGCCTAGGTTGCTTAGTGCTGGATCTGGTTCTGCTAACATTCACAGATAATGAATTTTTGCTTATATTGTCACTATCTGTAGGTATGAAATGCAGGTACTTAATTAAACTGGAGAACTCTCTCTCTCACGAACACATTCTGTGAGCAACATTTCCCATCACTGCATTCCACACGAATACTCAGTAAACTATTATACACTGATGCCATTAAAAAGCCTTTGCATAAGCCACTGACACCCACTGTATCTAGAGCTTAGCAAAAATCAAATACTACAACACCTAGTAGGGGTAACATAGTAAAGGGTTACTAGATAATTAACCACTCCAATCTAGTGCCTATAGACACCCTCCTAACAAAAATACACTAATGATTGGTGACTCTGTTGTCAGACACACTTGACTCAACTCTTACAAGGCTAGACAAAGCAGAGGGTGACAGTGAGTTACTTTTCAGGAGTCAAAATGTCTGACAGATCATGGACCCTAAAAACCCTTAAGCCAGACAAGTGTGCTTATAACATGGTGGTGGTTTATGTGGATGTGAAACAACAAAGCTCTTCATGCATGTTAGAAATGTAGATAAGATCCTGGTTTTGAGCAGAATACTTCTTTCTCCTAGAATGTACCAAAGTACAAGGAGTAGATGACTGGCTTCAACAACTGGCTACATAGCTGGTGTTATTCTAGTGGGGATATAATATGTGTCAGCATGGGAGGAGAATGCTAGACAGTCACACTTGCTTTGCAAGAGGTGGCTTGCACCGCTTCTTCCAGGAGTTCTACATACTGGTAAAAGCCTTTTCTGCCCACATATTGCCTTTTTTAGGCAGAGTTCAGCTGAAGAATCTCATAACCTAACAAATAAACATACCAGACCCCAGAACACATCAAGGTGGATCTGCTGAATGCCAGGAGTCTAACAAATTGTCTGATCTTGAGCCCCTGTTGTATTTGGAACACATACATATGTGTGTATGTGTGTGTCTTTCTCCGCATCATTCATTCCAGCAGTCCCAGTGCCCCGTCCATTGCTGGGTCTACCTGCTCCTCCTTCCTCCTCTATGCTTCACTGACTGCACTGCATCCAGCATGGATCTTAAGAGCATCCTGGGGTGGTGCCTGCAACTGCTTCTGCTGCTGGGGTAGTCATCATGATGTACCCTCCTATCAGATTATAGTATATTACAGGACCCCCCTCTATGCTTCCAGAAAACCATGTTAGTTTTTTAAATACATTGGATGAACTTCCAATGATCAGAAATTCAAGTATCCTTGGAGATTTTAACTGCCCAATGGGAAACTGAGATACTTACACCTCAGCTGTAGGTTATACCTCAAAGTTCCTTGCTTTCATAAATAAAAACTTCCCTGGACCTCATTGTGAAAGAAATCTGTAGAGGAAAATATATTCTTGACCTGGTCCTTATCAACATATAAGCAATATCAGCTATCCCCCTGGTACTCCCTTCTCCAATTAAAAATTATCAAAAACTAGTAACCTTTTCTGTCAAGATCTCCAAATGATTCAATTTAAATACAGCAAAGTTCAGAAATTTCAAATGTACAAACCTTCTACAATTATATGATGAAGTCCCTAAATTTAAGCTTAATTGTATTACCCAAGATACTGACACAACATGTAGCTGTGCAAACAAACTCTGTGCTCACCTGGATAACTGCATTGACCTGGCAGTCCCTACCAGATCACAACAAAATGGGAGGTTTGAAAGTAAACTGGTCAGGTAGTCCATGTGTATAAATAAGCAATACAATAAAAGAAAACAAGCTTATCAAAATATAGAACAAAACAAGTAACCCTCAAATCAAGGTTAACAATAAAAAGCTATTGGAAGAATTGAAGAAAATATCATCAGGAAAATAAATGCATGAACTTAGGCTAGCATTAGAAGCTATAGACAATTAATAATCTTTACATACATACATACATACATACATACAGAAACCTAACCCTCCATTGAGAACACACACTATCAATGCACAAATGGCTGACATCTAAAGGTCAACCAAGATAAACATTGATCCACAAAGGATCAAAAAATGCTGCACACCCACATCCCCTGCTAATTATATATACCAACTCCAACATTACCCTACAGTGGGGAAAAGGCATATTCCCCTATCCCCACTATGCTTCAATCTTATAGTGAAAAAATAGTAACTGTTGATCAGCTGTAACAGTTTTTTCACTCATCAATGAAAAGACACATCATTGACAGGTTCTGCACCCATACACACATACATACATACATACATACACACATATAAACATATACAAATATTTCAGGCATGAGTAATACTGCACTACCAGTCTGACAATATACCAAAACAATCATTCCCATGCTAAGTAGCTTTTAAAAATATCTGCACTAGTGTTTGCTTTAATATAATTTGGTAGTCTGTTGCATGCATCAGCTATTCTCTGAGAGAACCAGTTAGTACTTATGTCATTCCAGTGTAATCCCGTATACAGGTTGGCTAATGACTCTCTACTTCTGTTTGGTAACCTCAAACATTCCCAGAGGTGGTTGTCTCTAAATGCTCTAGATACCAAAGTCTCCTCCTCTTGAATATTTATATGAAACATGATATAAGTTCAGATATGTTTCAGATGTGTTTCATATTAACTTAAACTTTCACATACATGGAATAGTTCCACTGTACTCTTTCCAATTTACTCATGCCAGTTTACTCATAAGGTTTCCATATTATTATTCTATACCCTAGTTCAGATCTAACATAACTTAAAAACTATGATTTCATAATTTCTGATTTCCTAGACTTTATATTTTTATACAGCCTATAGTTTTATACCTATAATCACCCATTTGGTTGATATGATCAGAAAAAAAGCTGAAAGCTGGATCTACTCATATTCTCAAATCCTTAAATTAATCCTCAGTTTCAGTCAGTCATGATGTATTAAATATTCACCCTTAAGTCTGTGTATTCCAAATCTGTATGCTTCATTTTTGATGTATTTACAAATATATTAATTTCCTATTCCCAAATGGTCAATTTAGCCAAGTTCTTTTTTCTGACATGCCATATCTGTAACTTATGTAATCAGTTTGCCCATGTCCGAGTCAACTGCATACACTTTGTAGAACACCTCATATGAAAAAGATAAAGCTGAAAGACACAATCTAAACAAGTACATATCTAGGACAGAGCCCTGTGGGTCACCCTGACTGTGACCTATAGTTTCATATGTGCAATTGCTACATGATACTTGCCATGCCCTATGTGTAAGCCATGCAGCTACCCATCTTCTAAAGATTACATTAATACCCAATTCTTCTGATTTATAGCTCACTGATTTGTATTTGACCTTATCAATGGCTGAAGATAAGTCAATACAAAGCACACCACAGTACCATTTCTGCTGTTATTATATTATTATAGAACATTATGTTAAAGGTAGTTATAGAGCTATCTTCACCATATGCATGCTGATATATAGTTTCACGTCACAACCTTTCCATTTTTACAATAATTTATCCAAATACCCTTCTTCATCATTTTTCCACAAAAATAAGTAAACCTGTGTGTCGCTCATTCACCTCTGTTACAAATAATAAGGATTGGGTGTTCGTTTAGATGCTTTAATACATAGAAACACATCAGTATGGATAGCTTTATCTTTAAATACGAACAAACTAGTTAACAGACAGACCTTACATACATACATGTTCACATCTCAACAGCTTACTACAAAATGGCAGTCAGACTTGCACGTGCTCAGTATTTATACACTTGTGCAAGCCCTTGGATAGCTTCTTAAAGGTATATACATACATATTGATCTACACTGTGGGTCTGTCTGACTCTCGGTTTGTCCTATTCCCATTTCCTTAAAAATGAGTTTAACAAGTAAGAGTCTTAAATCTTAAGGAATCTTCCCATATGTAAATGACCCAGTAACAAACAGATATAGTGGTACTGTTAGTTCATGATGAAGTCTCTCAGGTCACTATTACTAATTCAGTCTCTAATTACTAATTCAGTCTCCTTCCTGTGCTTAATTTTTGTCCATTTTTCACAGATCATTTTCATTATAATCTATATTTAATTTCAGAATCTGATATTACCTAGGTGTTACTAGCACATTTATCAACCCCTTTCTATCTATAAAATGGGCTCTGATTATGCTCCGATTATGCTCAATATCTTTATATAAATGCTTTTCACATTTTTCCTGTTCTTGTCTCACACTATGTCTAATTTGTTTCTCCAGTTTATTTATTTTTCATAGAGTTCAACCTTATTTGCATTTCTTAAGTATTCTGTTCTTCTTTAAGTACATTAATTATTTTCGGAAACTAAGGAACAGCACCCAGCATTGTCTAGAACTTTTTGAAAATGACAATGAAGTGGCATCACAACAACTGTAAGCCATACTTCAGGGACAAAGCCAGTGGCTCGCCTCAAGTTAAATAGCTGTAGGAATGTGCATTAGGCTCTGTTTTGTACTTTTTATTACATAACTAGATATATTATCAGGATCCATGGATGATACATTTTTTTTGTTTTGGAGAGTACATTTAGCAAGTGTTCTCTGGTTATGATGGAGAAGGTTTAAGATTCTCTGGGATATATGTCACTCATATAGTTTTTTGGGGGGTGAAACATGCACTGAAATTGTTTGCTATGTCTACATATCTTGACCTGGTGAGAAGATACATGCAACCAAAGCCAGACTACAACAACAAAAAACACAAAGGCTCCTGATGGTCAATAAAAGTTGAAAGTAAAAACACAAAGTTAAAAATTGGTGTTTTTACTTTCAATTTTTATTGACCATCAGGAGCCTTTGCTTTTCTTGTTGTTATATCTTGACCTGGCCAATGCTTTTGATGCCATACACATGCTAGCATAAATAAACAAGCTGAATGAGCTTCAAACTGACTCATAGCTAGTTAGTTGGATGGCAAACTGGTTGAAGAATAGAACCCATGTAGTCAGGGTGGCAGGTGTGTCCTCAGCAAACAGAAAGGTGACCAGTGGTGTTCCTCAGGGCTCTGAACTGGGACTTCTACTATTCAGTATGCATTTTACAGATCTGCAAATTAGAAATGGGAGTATCTAGCAAAGCAAATTTGTGGTTGATTGTAAACTTGATGTTGTCCTTAAATACCCATCTGATACACAGAAGCTCCAACTAGAATTCACATGTCAGCAACTGATATACTCAAAAATGGCTTAAAACTGAATGCTAAACTCTGCAATATCATCACATTTGATAAACAATACCTTCATCCCTCTTACAGTATAGACAACACTCCACTTCACAATGAGTGTGGTGAAAGATCTTGGAACATGAGTATGTAATTCCCTTTCGTTTGACCATCATGTTGCAATGGTGATTAAGGAGTCTTTTTATCTGGTGCAGTCAATTGCAAAATATATTTCATTTAAATCCAGTGAAGTTCTAACCTCTCTAATATTCCACATTGATCAGACCTATTATGGAATGCAGTGTCCCTTTTGGGATGTATCTTACTATGGATATGAAGCAACTGGAAAGACTCCAGAGGTTTCTAAGTACAAATATTACAGGTTTAAAAGACAAGAGCTGCTAGAAGAGTCTGGAAGTACTGCCCCATTATTCAGTGTACTTTAGACTCCTTAAGGGCAATCTGTGCTTAGCCTTTCATTTTATTAGGAATCCAGTAGTCCAAGACCTCTTTTATCTCCACAAATGAAACAGTTCCACTAACACTAGAACCAGAGGACTAAACTTGCTTCAACTAATTAACAAAACATGGTAGAGAGACATTCTTGTCACTTAATGCTTATCCCTTCTCTGGAACAAACCTCCTCTCCAAATTAAGTAATGCAACACACTTTCTTCCCTCAAAAATGAGTTAATCAACTGGATGGGTATCTACAAATATATCCCAGGTATTACTGGCCTGTTGTTCTTGAGAAAGGAGGTAAGGTGTAAGGGTGGGTACTAAATCAGAAGACGTTATGTGATAAATTGCAAAAAAAAAAAAAAAAAAAAAAAGATAATATGTGCATGGTGGAAAGAAAATGGGTCCATTACAAGAGGAGAACTGGAAGATAATGAGAACCAGTGTCACATGACAGTCTTAGCATAACAGCTATCTGAGCTAGTGGCATTGACTGAAGAGTAACACCCTGATAGTGTGGCAATAGCAGAGAAATGGCAAATGTTTTATTTATTTATTTATTGACATTTCATTACTGAGAAAGTCCGACTGGTTAGGTGCCCATTTTCAACAGAGGCCTGGGGAGAAAAGCTTCAAATAATTACAAAATTATTCTTCAAATAATACAAAAAATAAATAAATAAAACAGTAAAAAATCTACAGTTTAAACAATTATATTAAATTAGACATAATGTCAAAACATTGATTATGAATAGATAGAACTTATATGACAATTTAATATTTAGAGAAAATTTAACCACTTTAGGGAAATTAAGGGTAAGTTAGTAGAATACAAGCAGAAACTATAACATGAAGTGGGAGGAAAAAAAACATGGTTATGGCCTATTGATATAGAGAGTCAGGAGAGATAAATTGATTGAAGTAAGGAAATGAGTGAAGAAGGATGATTAAGGAGGTATGAGGTATCAGTAGGTACTTGTTCTTATTAAGGGATATAGTTTTTCCTGGGGTTGAACAAGAACATATCCAGATTTTGGCTAGGAAGTTTTTCAGAATGCTTTTAAAGGACTAGAGGGAGGGTATTGACTTAATGGATAGAGCTTCAGGCCTTAGCAACATGGTATAAGTTCAGACCATGCTCAGCAAATTTGATAGGTTTGTAGACGCACAGGGTTTTTTTGTCACTGGATCATAATGACTGAGTGAGAACATAGTTGTAGAGAATGTTATTTAGTGCTGGACAGGCAGATGGATGCTGAATCATTTTATAGGTGATAAGAAGCTGTGTATATTTATTTATTTATGTCTGAAATTTGATTATTGGTTAAATTTGACTGGTAGGAGCCCATTTTCAGCAGATGCTTGACTAGAAAAGCTCCACAGTATTACAAAACATTTTAAGAGCAATAATTTTACAGTCTTAAAAAATAATACAAAAAACAAATACAGTTTAAATAATTATACCAAATTAGGCATAATATGAAAACACTGGTTAAGAATAAATGCAAGTTATATGATAATGATTTAATAGTTACAGAAACTTTACCCAGTTTATAGAGAAATTAAAGGTAAGTTAGTATAATACAAACAGGAACTGCAATATTAAGTGAGAGGAAAAACAGGCTTATGGTATATTTCCAGAGAAAGCCAGAAGAGAGAAATGGATAGAAACATGGAAGTGAGTAACAAAAGCAGAGTAAGGCGATATAAGGTATGAATAGGTGTTTGTCCATATTTAGGGATATAGTTCATCCTGGGGTTGAGCAAGAACAGAACCAGCTTTTGGCTAGGAAGTCTTTCATAAAGGTTTTGAAGGATGGGAGGGAGACTATAGACTTGACGGGTAGAAGTATGTAGTTCCAGGCCTTAGTGACATTGTATAAGTACTGACGATGGCCAGCAAATGTGATATGTTTGTGGACAGACAGGAGTTTTTGATCACCGGATTGTAATGCTTGACTAGGAACATAGTTGTGTAGAATGTTATTTAGTGCTGCACAAGTCCATGGATTCTGGATAATTTTATAGGTGGTAAGAAGCTGGGTATATGCAAGTTAATGGGGTAGTTCTAACCAGTTTAGGCTTTTTAGTGCTATACAGTGGTGGGTTCTGAAGACGGCAGTTGATGCAAATTTAGCAGCTTTATTATAACATTGTTCAACTTTTGAATTTTTTGATGCCTGAAGGTGAGTAAGGATGGGAGCACCATAAAGACGTGGGGACGAGATTAGTAGTGACAAGTGCAGCTTTAGTTGTGTAGGTGAGAAAGTTTCTATAAAGCATTCCTAGTTTTTAGATGAGTTTTCTTATGCAATTTTGTATGTGAAGGTTGAATTAAGATTATCATCCACTATCATCCCTAATAATTTACGATGAGAAGAGACTTCAATGATTGTATTATCAAGACAGAACACTTTAAATTTTGTTTTTTAATGGGTGAGGGATTTCGGAAAAAAAGTAGTTTTTTTTTTAGGGTTGAGCATGCATTGTGAGTTACAAAGCCATGTTTCAATTGTTGTTAAAGCTTCCTGAGTAATGTTTTTGAGGTGTGCCACATTGTCAGATGTTCAAATGAGTGTGGAATCATCTGTAAACTGTATTAGGGAGACCTGTCATATGGATATGTGGAGGCTGTTGGTGAGAATGTTAAACAGGAGGGGACCAAGGCTAGAACCTTGTGGTACACCAGTGGTGACTGGGAGGTAAGGAGACAGGGTGGAGTGCCATTTTACTGACTGCTACATATTGGATATGTAGCTTTTAAACCCTAGCAGGGTGGGCTGAGAAACACATTATGAGGTCATTTGAAGTAGAAGTTTGCTGTGACAAACTGTATCGAAGGGTTTAGACAAGTTTAGAAATAAGGAGGAGTCTAGTTTGCTTTTATCTCTGGCTTTATATAGGTAAGAAGTGCAGTGTTATGGGAGGGATGGAAGCCCTGTTGTGTGGAGGACAGGGGTCCTTCCTGCAGGAGATATTTTAGCAACTGTTTTGGAATACATTTTTCAATTATTTTGGAGAGGATGGGTAACATTGCTATAGGTCTAAAGTTAGTAATGTCTGTTAAATTTCTTCCTTTGTGCAACAGGATAATGTGTGACTTTTTCCGGGTGGGGGTGGGGGCATTCCTGGACTGACCTGCTTATAAGGATTGAGGCAGGGTAGGCAATGCTATTGACCCTCAGGTCAAATTATAATAGAGAGTAATCCGTTTATAGCCAATAAAAAACAAAACAGAGGGTTACCAAGTTTAACAGGTTTTCTTTCATTTCCAGAATGCAGAAACTTGTTAGCCAGCAAGACTAAATAGCTGGCATATACAGTGTAATCTATTGGTCAAGAGTAAGGACAGTGGCCAACTTTGTTAGTGGTCCTTATAGTGTAAGGACAACGCTGTTGGATAGGGGGATGTTAAAATCTAATTTCCAGCAGAGGCAGGCGCATATTTCACTGGGTGAGGTTAATACACAGCAGGGTTCTTCAAGTTAAATTTGCATACATGTACGAAGTCAAAATTCTCAGAGAAAAGTTTGGGAGTTGGCCCTTGTGACAGAGCTTCATCAGTCTCAGGCTCAAGTATACTGACCCCAGGTTCTGAAAGGAAAGAAAAGAGAAAAACTCTACTAAACTGTCAAAATATATTGATGCAATAAAGGTAATACTTATTATAAACAGAGATGGAGGAAGGACCAAAGTGAGACAAAGCAAGATAATATGAGGAGAGTATAAGAAGAGAGAGAGACAGAGAGATGTTAAAAATGTCCACGGATGTAATATTAAAGTAGGTAAGGAGATATACTAATAGAGGACCACAGCAGTACAGTGTATATAGAGATCTGTATAGAGCAAAATACCATAACATAGCATTAAACTGATATGCACAAAATAAAACCATCTCTTAGTAACATTCCTGGGATATGTATATATATATATATATATATATATATATATATATATATATATCTATATCAAAACACCAGAAAGTGACATTACATATTTGTTTAAGGGCACAGGCTCAATATACATACAGCTTATATGATTCGAATGATATTCATTGTTCTGCACAACCTTAGAACAAATAGAAATGTAATAACATATGACACATACCTGCACTGTGAAGAAGATGGTGACTGAATAAAAGAGGAGATGATAGACAGGGGTTATTTAGTAACAAATTCTACTACAGTGACCCTCTCACCCTCAGGTCAAACTACATGATATGTTATTTGATGGTGTAGTTCTAACCTATTCAGGCTGTTTAGTGCTATACAGTGGTGGGCTCTGGAAGGGGAATTTGCTGCACATTTAGCCACCTTATTATAGTATTATTCAAGTTTTGCTTGAAGAGAAGAATGACTACTATGTAAACTTAATGGGTACACATGTTACTGGAGGGATAGCATAGATAAAACACAGGAGCTAGATTCCTCCGTAAGATAAGTACTGTAAGAAATGAGTAAATGAGGGCTTACGGCACTGTTGGTCATACTGGATGCTGGTAATATTAGTAGCACAGGAATTCTATATGCAATATCTCTTTGTGAGGCGTAAAAGAAAAGAAGAAGAAAATAGTAAGGCACCCAACTAGGAGAACGTAGAGGTACTGCTAATGGAAGAGTTTAATATAACAGATGTTGAATAATCAGCATCATTTCAAAAACATTTTAAGAAACGGGCATCAGAAAGCTAGTACTTAAACCCCTGCAAGAGGGGGCAGTCTTGGACACGGTGTTCTCGGAAGTAAGAGTGAAAGTATTTCAGATCTAGAAGTATGCATCCATCTGGGAAACGGATGACCAAACAGTGCAGAGATTATCCAGTTTAGCTGTAGTTTTCAGTGGTACAGAGTCTGACAGAATAAAGCAGCACCTTATATATGTTTTGACAAAGGTCATAATGGTAGCATGAAAGAAC
The DNA here is from genome assembly GCF_019279795.1 of Protopterus annectens. Taxonomy (NCBI): domain Eukaryota; kingdom Metazoa; phylum Chordata; order Ceratodontiformes; family Protopteridae; genus Protopterus; species Protopterus annectens. The sequence continues at coordinate 1,166,168,553 of NC_056745.1, forward strand.
TATGCAGGCAAATCAAACTGAGTGTTTTGTGTGAAATAAACATGCACATCAAAAAAGGAAAAACTGAATCTGTCAAGATAGTTGGCTTTGATGATTAGGGAAAAGCATATACCATGCAGAAAATAGAAGGGAACAGAGAAGAGAGAAACAGACAATGTAAATTAAAATGGAAGGAAACAACGAGGATAGTCAGAGGCCCTTAAGAACAAACATAGGAATGATTATATGATTTTGTCAATGGAAGAGATATAGATTTTTTTAGGGATGTAAAGAAACAAAGAAAAATAAAGTAAAAAATACTTTAAATAAAAGGAAATTAATTCAAGGGAGCAGCTGACAGAACAGGATTATGAAAAGGGGAAAATGATCCGGTCCATCCACCAGATGTGTTCAGGGAAAGGAGGCCGACTCCAGTCTTGAAAGAACTTAAAAATGAATTTCACACATGGCAATGTGTCATGACAGTGTTTTCTTAGAGAACTGAGGGAAGAACTTGAAATTTCATTAAGTAAATGTTTTAGTGAATCAAGACAACAGGTTAAGGTTCCTGAAGGCCTGGTAAATGCAAATATGATTCCTGTGTGCCCAAATTGTGACACAACCAAGACTAGACAGTGCTAACCTGTCATTTTAACCAAATTTGTTGTCAAAAACTATGAAATCACTGCAGAAAGAAAGACAGATAGAACAAAGAAATCTGGATTCTTTAGAAGCCAGTGGAATGCAAAACCCAAGGAAATATGGATTTACAAGAATGTCATGGCAAAAAACTCTGATATAGTTTTTGATTGACTAATCAGGATCTTTGAATGAACAATTTAGTAAAAAAACTGTCAAGATTCGGAGGAAGTATTAAGGTTACAGCAAAGTGGGACATTGGTTTGGCAACATGATACAGAAGCCCATAGTAAGTGATGTCTTCAGACTGAAAAGATGGTTACTGTAGGGCATCATAGAGGTCAATACCATGTATGGTCCTTTGTAAGTGACCTTGTATAACAATAAACTTGCCTTTTTGCTAAAACAAAGTTATGCAACAGGGGTGATACAAATGAAGGTGTAGAAAAGATCTACAGAGACTTGACAGGCTAAGATGAGTAGTCTAAAATGCAGAATCATAAATTCATTGCAAAAATGCAGAATAATGCATATGGGAAGCACAACCTCAAGAAAGAGGTGAATAGTATAAGAGAAAGTAGCAGCAACAGCAACAAATGTGGAAAAAGGGCTTGGAGTGATTATGCCAGGCTAAAGGAAAGAACTCTGTGATGTCAGCAGTTAGGGCTGAAGGAGTAATGGACTTTATATGAAGAGCCATCTTTAACAGAAAACAAGACATTGCAACTTGTTTGCATGGTTCCCATCTATAAATATGTAAACATTGCTTCTTAAAACATTTGTTTCTTGTGACTCTTGTACTATTCACTGTGTTTCTATACTCCAAACTATTTAACATTGTAACCTGCTCTGTTTAATCCTTAACATCTTTCTATGTACCAAGTCATTTTTGTTCTTTCTTAGCTGTTTGATCCTTGACATCTTTCTATGTACCAAGTCATTTTTGTCCTTTATTAGGTATTGTTAGCATTGTCTTTGCCATATGGCCTAGATAGTGACTGGAAAAGGTCTTGTACCAGCTCACAAAACTAATGATTAATACAAAAAATAAATAAATAAATAAACAAATAAAAAATAAATACATAGATATATAAATAGAGAGGGAGAGACTAAATACAAAAATAAACAAATAAAAATAAATACATAAATATATAGAGAGGGAGAGAGAAGCAGATACATATATGCATGTATACATATGTTGTTATCCATTTATATAGTAGGCAAGATTCCATCTAGAGTATTGTGTGCAGTTTATTTAGACTGGACATTGGCAGTTCAGAAGACAGGAGTGGGAATGCTGTATGCTCTATACCAATGCCTATATCATTTAGTTAGAAGAGCTTAACTTACACATCTTGCACATTCCTTAAGAAAGAGGGCAGAAGGGGTCATGTCAGACACATTTACATACTTTTAATTCAAACAGCAAATATCCTTAAAAAAGCTGTGTAACTTAAAAGTTCATAGGTTTTTACCATGTGGTCTAGAAGACTACTGGAGAACCTAGCCCAATGTCCCATTTGCCCCAGAGCATAGTCTGCTTAAGTGACTTGCTCAGTCATCCAGTAGGCAAATGAAGGTTACAAATCAAACACTGAACTACACAAAGCAGTTTATTAATAGCTCACAGCCTTACTCCTCTGCAGCAGCTGCCAGAACATGACAGAGTAATTTGATGACACATGGATGGATCATGACAGACACAAGAAAACATTATTTCATAAGAAAAGACAGTAGAGAAATAGATAACTGGAGCAGCTTACCAGAAGAAGTAGTGCAACCATTTAAGAATGCATGAAACAAATACAAGGCTTTCTCTTCTTTCTGCAAAAAGTAGGATTAAAAGGAGGTAATATTTACAGTTTAAGTGATATATGTGGTGCATCCAGTAGTAAAAAATATGCATGTTAGACAGACCAGACTGTCTTGCTGTTTCCATGGGAAAGACAGAGTAGAAGAAAAAGTTCATAACATATATTTGTCGGAGTCTAGGTGGGAGCTATATAAAAGATATACCCACACTGTGTTCAGTAGAGCAGCCATTGCAGCCTGATTCCTGTCCAGCAGAAGGCATTGGGAATATTCTGTCAAACTGATTATACAGATGCTAATTATTGAGATTTGGTATTGGATTAGATATTGAAAATGCCTTTGGTTTCCTAAACTGACAATATTTATTTAACATGCTTGAGTTTTTTTTGTTTTTTAATATCTGTTAAGTTATATTAAAACTGGAGCATATGTCTCTGAAGCAACAGGAATTTATCATCTCAGCAGATGACAGCCATATCCTCCAAAAGGCATAACCTGCATGAACCCATGGTGTCAGAACCACGAAATAAAACTACATGCCAAGAAATGTGGCAATTTTCTCTTTGGCAAACAATGTCATCCAATTACCTACCACATAAATGTTATACTACATAAAAAAGACACTGTTATTAGAGACCTTGACACATTCATGAACAATGAACTCTTTTTTGACCACCATGTATCAGTTATCATTTGGAAACACTTTTATGCTGTCCAACAAATTACTGACCATGTCCAGATAAGCCATGGCCCCTCTCTATTCCTTCATAAACATGCCTATAACAGCAGATAATGCCCCCTTTGTCATATATCTATCCAGGCCTATTGCCCAACTAGGATAACCATAATGTTTTCTCAAAAATGTTCCCTAAGCTACAGAGCTTCTAAAATCCCTATCACTTTTCGCTGTCTGTTACAAACATCCATGCGGTGACCTTTGCTTGGCCTACAAGGCTGCAAATGACCCTTTCCTGCTTTAACTCTTAGATGTAAATAAAGCTACTAGCAACATAATTGTACCTTCTAGGGACATAAATCTACATTGTAATACAAGCAGGACCTGGTGGAGGGATAGATGCATCCCCAAAAGGAACTCCTAACTACATAATAAAGTTTAGCCCCATCTCAAACAAAGTGCGCCCTAACTTTTCTCAAATAACAACATAGATGTGTGGATGGGGATCCATAAATTCACATAGTATGAGGTCCCCAGAATGTTGTGTATAGAAGGAGTCAGTAGCAGGAATAGCAGTGTCTAGGCTTCCAATAGGCTTACTGGACCAATTGTCTATTATATACCCATTAACCTATAACTAAATACGTTTGTCCACTTTTACTAATTTTATTTGCTCTAGTAATGGAATTGTTAGTAAATTTCATTAAACATAATAAATATACTGAAATTTTCAAAGTGAGAATGAATATTGTTTTAAAATAATTTATTAATGGTATATTATTAATCTTAAATAATGATAATTCATATATGCAAAATCCAAGTTTATATTAATTTTTTTGAATTACTAGACTAAATTCAGTGGAAGTAAATATAATACAGTTTTAATAAGCCACATGGTTGACCAGTAGATCAATCTAAATATAACTTGGAGTATAAAAATAATGAAATATTTGGTTATTACATTGGCTGAAGATTTAGGTATCATCACTAAAATTATCTATGAAAAATTAATAGAGATTTGAACAAATAATTTCTAAATGGGATAAAATAGATATTAACATATTCTGAAAGATTGAGTTTGATCAAAATAATATTTTGGCAAAAAGTCTTCTGTAAAATTCAAACTATAGGATTAATGGCAATTAATCCCCATGTAAAATAATTAAATAAAATGTTTATCAATATCTTTTGTTATCCAGATAAACCAGAAATTGTGTTTCAACATCATATTATTAGATCATAGGAAAATATATGGATCCAGGACTCCTGGATATAACATCTTATGCTATGGTATCTATATTCAAAATTATAGTATGCTGGTTGGATACAGCTTGTATCATGAGATAAGAAGTGTTGCTAAAACATTTAGAATATCAAATCAAAATTTAAACATTATGGACACTAAATGTTTGAGGATACTAAAAAATTATATACATTCATGTTCCAACAAACTATTAAGTATATACATGTAATTTTAAAGCATTTTAACATGTTGTATATAAATATCCTGTATTAATGAAATTTGTATATTTTATTTTTCTAATTTCCTTAAGGTAGTTGGGGGTTGGCATAATGGTTAAGGCATTTACCTCATAGACACATGGTGTAAGGTGGAATTCTTACCTTTGGGTTGGGAATTTTGCCTAGGCTTAAAATGGCCAGCAAGGTCAGATAGCCTAGTACTTTCCTATGAACCTTTATGCTAGGTTTAATTGAAGGCTTTAGTATTATAAAATGCTAGAGTGAGATATAATGGCTTACATTATTTGTTTGACTGTCTAAAAGCATCTACAACAAAATCAAGAACTGGTATTGGTAGAGTGGAAAAGGTGCAGAGGGTCTTTACAAAAAAAAATAAAAAAAAGAAAGATCATTCTTATTAAACTAGACTTAGAAGATATAATTTACTCTTTATTTACTACAGACAGATAAGGGGAGATCTAATTTTGATCTATAAATGCTTGAAAATTCCAGATTATGGATGCTTAATGGGGATATTGTTTTGCAACATAATAACTCACAAGAAATAATCATCTTATTGTGGGTATTAAGGAGATGCACACAAAATTAAGTAATAATTGCTTCCAGTCTACAGCTGGAAAAGATGGATTTCCTTGCCTGAGGAGAGATTAGATAGGTGTGCAGTATAGAGCTGTTTAAACATAAATTTGATTTTTTTGAATGGAGAAAATGTTTTCTGACATTTTCCATGTGGAGAGCAGCCAATAATGACCTAACATGAGGTCCATGGCCAATAACTGAGCATTGAAAATTGAACAATATTTCTGGATGAAATTGTTATTCATATGTATAAATTACATGCTGAAAATTGGTTATTGGTAGAGAGCATTAGGCAGTTTATTTAATCAAAGATATACAGTACAATATGAATGAAGCAGAAACAAAGACCTACCATACCTCTCAGCTGTACAGATTTTTTCAGAATGTCCAGATTTTTACCTCAAATATTTGGACTGTCCTCATAAAATCTGTGTTTTTTTGGCAAATCATGGAGGATTGAAGTCACTAAAAATGACCAAATAATGACATATTTGAGTTTCAGACTTCATATCATTCAGAAAATGCATGCTAATACAAATCCTGTTATTTTAATGGCTTTCTAAGTTTATAAGAGCAATATTTAAAATATGTCCCTATTTTTGGGCCTTTGTCCCCCCATTATTTTAGGCTTTGTCCAGATTTCTTGTGTTAATAGGTCGAGAGGTATGAGACCTACCCGATGTTGTTGAAGTAGATGACATCTTTATTACTAAGTGACTTTCAGTTTTGCCTCAACAGTACAACATTAGACATAGCATGAATCAGTTATTCTGCATTCTTAATTCTTAGAACTATTTAGATCATCCTAACTACTAAAACCTTACAGATCTAGATAAACCTGGCTGCTGTGTTCATCTAGAAGTCCAATATCACTCACCTACATAACTAGTTTACTACAATATTATGTGTTTACATTTTGTTTTGTTTTTTCATTGTAAGTTTTAATAAAGCTTTTCAAAGAAGAAAAGTATAATGTATATTTCTAACCACCACTGGATGACTGCCATTAATACTAGCTGCCACCTCCCTCTTTTGGAGTCCATGGGTGCATGACAACAGGGGGCATAATGGTGTATAGCTAAAAAAATGCTGAATAGAGATACTTGTCTAACCACAGCAGTAATTTTAAAAGAATCCTTTGCTGAACATAACAAACAGTTGTTTAAGTTCTTTGTCTCCCAAACACAAGGTATAGGGTTTAATCTTGACCTCTGGCCTATGCTTCTATGTGTTTGCATGAATCCCATACATACTAATTTGTTTCCTTTAGATGGTCAGTTTAAATCTTTTGGAATTACTTACATTTCTTTATTCGTTGCACATCCAAAGACTTATGATAAAATTCAAAGATTTTATTCAACTGACACTGAATAAATATTATCATATACTATATTTTGCGAGAGGGTCAGTAAACATGTTAAAATTTATATTCTTTCACTTTTGATTTTTCACTGTACCATTTTCTATCATTTCAACTGCTACCATCATGAACTGTGTTAGGACGCTATTTGTGAAATTCCTTTGTTGTAAAGGTTTACTTCAGATTCACTGAAAGTTTTAAATGTTTTAGTTAGATTACTAAATAATTGCAGAAGAGCCATTCTTTAGCATTTTTACTAATGTGGCTGATTAACTTTTTCAGATTATTGACATTCACCATAACATTTCTGCAGTCATCTTTTTTATTGAAAGCAAACTTATCAAAAAACAGTTTCCCAAGTGATATATACCTGAGGTTGGTAGAGGGGAGTATACCTGTTGCCACCTGTACTCTCTTAATTACTTATGAAAACGTCAGGGTGGCACCACTTCAGGGAAGGGGAACAAAATGAATGAATCCGTCTTTTGAAAACTTGGCTCTTGGTATAATGGACTGCTCCCAGTTTATTTTAACATACATCAAAGAAATCTGTAATATGTAGTCATAATGCACTCCCTTAAAATGACCTCTGTAGAAATTTAGAAATGTTATATCATTTGATCTCTACCTGTCTTTATTTTTAAACATCTTTTGGACCTTGGTATGCAGTATGTTTAACATAAATAAATAACTTTAGTATAGACATTTAAATAATAAGAGTTTCTCCTTTTTTCCAGTCAATACGTGAAGCACTTTTAAAGGATTGCATGGATTTGCCCTGCCCAGTTATATTTTATTGGAAGAACAATTTATCTATGATTAGATAAAGTTACTTTTATTGTTGTTTACACAGACTTTATCCCACTGCACGATGCACTCCTCTTTGAGAAATAAAATCCATTCAAATTAAAGTTGTACATGGATTGAACTTTTCTCCTAATACACTAACTATGATGGGATTCTCTCCTGTCCAGATGTTGGCATTTTAATGTAAGTGGAGCAAATTTGGACTCCTTTTGGTGGTACTATATTTTAGCCTTGAAAACAAATATTCAATGCCATTAATTAATGATAAAATTAGTATGTATATATGCATGTGTGTATGCACGTATTTACTTATACCTTTGTTTTGAGGTAGGTGCTCTGGTCTGAAAATCCTTTTCAGGCACAACCCCCACCAAAAGGCCAGAGAAATACAATAAACTAGTGTGAATAAACATGGAATTACAGCAATTACCTATAACAGAAGAATCACAGCAATGACACACTTTCCTAAGTATTTATAATAAACTGAATACCAAATATACTATCAATCTAATTATAGTAAAAGTATGAATGTATATCATTAGTACAGTTTGAAAGTAAATGTATAGAGAGTGAGTAAAAACAGCATAATGGCTGGCAATATGGAATATTTATAATTGGACCCTAGAAAATTATTGTTATATATGTTAGGTGGTTATGATATTTCATGCAGAAGGAAACTATATGAGTAACTATGTCTTGTAAAAAAATATTTATTACTAAAGTGATGAATTAATCTTCCATCATTTTATATGAAAGAATATTTGAACCTTTATGTAAATTTATCAAAATTTGAATGCAGCAAATATTTTATTGATTGGTATCCAATATACTGAAGCAGATTCTTATTTTATTTTGGGAGAGAAGGCTGTTTTCTTTGCTGTGATTCATGAATTTCATCCACAATTGTGTAGGACTGGTACACAATCAAAGTGCTTACTGGGGCCATCCACAATTCATAAAAATGCTTCAACCTGCTACATTTATTACTGCACACCCAACGAAGTCCAAGTATGCAGTAGATATGTAACTTAGTTGTTGCACCATTCTGTACAATTAAGAAATGTATGAATTGCAGAGAATGCTGGATATAACAAGACAAAATTTATTGTAGTCCTACTGTGGGTTACCATCTTAGAAATGGGAAACTGCAAGATCAATGAACTCTGTAAATTAATGCTGTGATTGGCATAATGTTGCTGAGCAGTGACATCAGCTGTTTAAGTAAGAAAAATGCTGGGCTCAGAATAAAACAGACTTACAGCTGTCCATACATCATACTGACTATTGTGCTCAGAAACAGAATATTTCGATCTTACTCTGTTTCTCACCCACACAGTGGCACCATGTAGCAGCAGCCATAAATCAGTTATGATTTAGGTATAATCGTATGTTTTTTTTGCACCCAGATTAAGCCTTGAATCTCTTTGATTTGCTAATTTTCCTCATAAAGGTGGGTCTGTTAAAGGGTACATACATTATTAAAAAATTGGAATAAGCCTGTACAAAGATTCTTTATCACTGACCATAGTGGGTCAGGATCTGGTATCTGGACACTTCTATTCTACAAAAAAAAGTGTTCCACTTTTCAACCCTCTGCTATGAGTTGTAAAGGCCAGTGCTTTGATTTTTATTGCTGAAAGGTTGACATGCATGGCACCAGCCATTAGCACATTCACAGCAGTAGATATCTTCATTAGCATACTGTAGAAATTTGGTTCATTCTGCAAGCACACCTAATGAGGCTGACATTTTTGTGACCTGTCCCTGGTTTTATCTATACATCAGCAGCATTGAAGATCAACATGGTTTATACATCAGACACATGAACTACAAAGTTCCCAGAATCATCTGCAATCTTAGCCCATACCATTCCATAGATATAATACATATACCTGAATATGTCAGCAACTGAACCCCCTGCCTAATAGCTGACAGTTCTACAAGTAATCCACTCCATGTGCCACCACCCAGACATTGATATATATGTTTACAACCTATGGAAAAATTACCTCATACTTTAAGATGCATCCCTGATGAGAAGTAGTTTATAATATCTATGAAAAACATCCTCAAACATATTACAAATGTTAGAGTGGTGTGACATAATGTATTTTAATTTGTTGCTTAAGACTGTTTTCCAGGGACTATTATTACATATATGATGACATACATATTACCTCAAATACCTTGTATTTTGAAATGGAATGTTAAGTTGTATGGCATGAGCACTACTTGTCACTTGTAAGCTCTTTGTAGGCCTTTGTATTCATTTAATGCCTGTGCATCAGTCTTATCTTTGTGTTCTCAAATAAATATTATTACCAATCCTATATATTTAGTGCATGTATACTCTACTACATGAGTTCACATCTTACTCATGATGTATGCAGTTTCAGGCCCTCTAGAATTTCTGTTTAATTGTAGCTTCCAAACAAGCTTCATATCTCATGAATGGACAATAGCAACAATCCTCCCTCTGCATAAAGATGGGCCATCTACAGACCCTGGAAACTACAGACCCATAAGTCACACTAGCCTCATATGCAAAACCATGGAAGGAAATATCATGGAAATGATCAATAATGACATAGGACACCTCCAGACACTGGACCCAACAAATTTAGTTGTGTCAATGGCAGATCATACCTACTGAACTTAGTGAACTTCTCTGAAAAGGTCACAAAAGCAATGGATGAGGGCAAAATGGTTTACACTGCTTACCTTGACCTGGCCAAGACATTTGACACAATACCTCACTCGAGCATTGATGACAAACTCAAGAGGTTAGGTACAAACCCTCATGTCACCCAGTGGATAGCCAGCTGGCAGGACCCAGGAAGTTAGAACTGGGGAGATATAAATCGAAACTTAAATAACTGGATACTCAACATAACAAAACACAGCCACAATCAAACGTTAAGTCAGCAAAAGAAACAAAAATGACCAAACAGAAATGGATACAATTTGAGTGTTTTCATTCTTTCAATGTACACTGCAAGAACCTCATCAGAAACAGACCCACAATTCATTCACACAGCTCTTAAATACACATAATTATAAATTGCATGACCAATTAATTAGGCTAACAATAAAACATAAAACTGTATGTATATATATATATATATATATATATATATATATATATATATATATATATAAACATTTGATGTTATAAAATCAATCAAAGCAGGTAACTTGTCAGAAGATAAATGTATCTGCCATAATGTTCAAGTTTTGTATTGGTCACCAATTAAAGGAGACACAGCTGCACTATCTAAAACATAAAAAGAAAATTTCCTGAAATTGCAACATACAAGTGATGTTTATCCAAAGCATTTTTGAATCCTTATTTTTAATAACTGTAATATGTTCATATATGCATGTAACAAATTTTCTAATAGTTTTACCCACATAAAAACTGGGGCAGGATTCATAAAATGCTGAATAGACTACTTTTTTCATGTCCATGGATGCCAGTTCACTCATGTTTGTTTTCTTATAAAGTTTCCATATTGTTATTCCATACTCAAATTTGAGTCTAATATAACAATGACTTCTTCATTTCTGATTTCCAAGTCTTTATAAATCTTTTTATACAACCTATAGTTCTCTAACTATCATTAACCAATTGGTTGATATGATAGGAAAAACTCAAAGCTGGATCTACCAATATACCCAAGTCCTTAAATGAATCTATAGTTTAGATCACTGTGTATCGTATTAAATATTCATCTTTCATTTTATGTCTCCCCAATCTCATATGATGTTTTTATCAGCATATTATTCTTATGTGCTCAAATGGTCAGTTTAGTCAAGCTATTTTGCAAGAACGCCTATCTGCAATACATGTCATCAGTTTACCCAATTTTAACTCATCTGCATACAGACAGTAGAACAACTCAGATGAAAAGATAGATCTGAAGGACACAGTCTAATCAAGTATGGGCCTAGGACAGATCCCTGTAGGATACCCTGACTGTAACCCTAAATTTCACCTGTCCAATTGCTGTATGATACTTGCCATGTCCTGTTTGTAAGCCATGCAGCTATCCATCTTATCAGAAGCACAGGAATACCTAGTTGTTCTAATTTATTGATCAGTGTTTTGTGTATGACCCTGTCAAATACTGAAGTTAAATTCAAAGCTGTTATCATATTGTTATAGAACATTATGTTACAGGTGATAGATCTATTTTCAACATATCCATGTTGATATATGGTTTCAAGTCCCATCCTTTCCAGTTCTGACAAAAACTTATTCAGTATTACTTTCTCCATTATTTTTCCATAACATGAAAGTAAATGTAAGGGTCTGTATGACTCTGGCTTTGTCATACTACCCTTTCCATTAAAGACAGGTTTAACAAGTGCATGTCTCTAGTCTGGAGGAATCTCTCCATTTTTATATGACCTAGTAAATAACAGATATAATGGTACTGTAAATTCTTGCTGAAGTATTTTCCAGTTATTGTTACTAATTCTGACTCATCCCTGTGCTTTATTTGCATAATTTGCATAGCTTTTTTCAATATAATCTAATTTGATTTCAGTATTTGAGGTTACCTGGATGTCACTATGATAATTTGTATCACCCCCTTTGTGGAGCATAACTGCTTTGCATAAGATTTTGTAAATATATCTATAATCTGTTGTGTCTGAGAATAATTTTAAAATCTACACAGTTTATCAATTTGTATGTTTTTACTTCTTCCACATCTTATGTATCTATAAAATGGTTTTCAATTATGCTCAATATCTTTATATAAATTTTCTTCAATGTTTTCTTGATCTTGTTGTACTCTTTAATTTGTCTGTCCTGCTTCTTTATTTCAGTTTTCAAAGTTGTAGTCAAACATTTTCCCCATTTCTTACATTTTTTTTTCTCTCACCTTAATCAAGTAGTTTGTTCTTATGGAAATATACCCTCCTGACTGCCTGTGCCTAGATTCTGATATTCTTTTTTTTTTTGCATTCAATTTCTCTTTTAAACCTTTCTCCTTCTGCAGTTTTCCACTGAATGCATCACTCCAATTAGTTTTACATAGGGACTGTTTTGCTTCCACATGATCTGTTATTAATCTTCTGTGCATTTGTTTAGATTTCAATTTGACAGAATAATCTAGCAAGAAATTAACCTTTATAACCCCTTAATCACCTCACATCAGTGGTGGTAAGACCTGACATGAAGTAACAGTAATTTCTTTAGGAAGACAAACAATATCTAGTATGTTCTATTTCCTGGTAGGCTTTTTTGCAATCTGAAGCAATTGTTGTTCCTGAACATATGCTGTGAATAATTTCCTTACTAATGTTTTTGAATCAATATTATTCCATTCTGTTTCTGGTAAATTTAAGTCCCCAGTCACTATTATTCTTCACTACTGTGTATCATGCAAGAAAGGTATGAATTCGTTTAGGTTATCAGCTCTTGACTTTGGTGACACATACTCTCCAACAATTGTCATATGTTCCAGTGTTGTCTTTATTGTTATAGTTACAGTATTGGTGTTATCACTGAACATGTAATAATCACTGGTCTCATAAATATCTTTAATCCCTATCATGACACCTCCACCTGATTTTTTTGTTAGAATAACTGTTACCGTAAAAAAAAAACATTTATACCCTTGACAGAACTGGTTCCCAGTTATTGTTCTTTAACCTTGTTTCACTAACAATAACAACATCAATCTTGTGAGAACGTAGCACATTTTCCAATAAAAGAAAACTTTACTATTAATGCTCCTAGCATTAACAACCATTAGACATGTATCAAATGTTGCTATGTGTAAACTGTGAAATTTTCAACCTGGCAAAATCCTGCCTTGTGTTTGTCCAATATTGTAGAATATCAGCAGCAACAATTCTCTTCCCTGATCTTGCCAGCTGTATGCTATCATGTCTGAACATGTGTGCACAAAATTACACTTGGATGCTCTAGACATTTTTATTTTTTAAATGGGAGATGTTTTTTCATGTAGCGATTTACCAAAAAATGTTTTCATTTATGGTGACCTGACTCTCCTTTCTATTTGGGATTTACAAAAAATATCTCCTAACACCATATACGCTACGGTATCTAAGAGGGCTGTAAGTTCCCTACTAACAGCCAGAGAGTTCTTGGGGACGAGATTGTTTGTAACAATATCAATAAAAACAGATATGTACTTTCTTACATTAAGGCATTTTAAGGCCTTCCTCACATCCCCTATTTTTGCTCCTAGCAAGCATAGTGCTATTTGATGTTCACTGTCTTTTCTGTAAATGTAAGTATCAGTTCCTCTAATAACTGATTTTCTGATTACAAGAATATCTTTTCAGACCAGATCTGAATCTTCATCTTCTAATTCAATAATATGAACTCCATCAATTGTTGCAAAGGAATGACCTTTATTAACATTAGTGTTATTAATCCAACAGTTTTCATTGTGTATTACATTTGCAAGCATGCAATTTTCATCTAGCTGGCTTTATACATCCACAGCTTGAGCCATGTTGTCAATGTCTGCTTTTCTCCTCTTTTTTCTTACAGTAATATTCTTCAATCCTTCCATATTCATAGGTTCATAGGATGATACTAAGCTATTGGCCAGGAGGCTCTTATAAGCCTAACCAAGAATTTTGCCCATGTTCCCACAAATTTAATTTTGATTTCTTCCTCTTCACCTGCCCCCTTGCCTCTTTTTTCTTCCTCCTCTTTTGGAAAAATGTTGCCTTTTTCTGTAGACTGAATTTTTTCTGACAGAAAAATGTTATCATTCCCTGTAATCTGTGTGTTACATAACAAAGCAGTGTCCTGTTTAGTATGTGTTCTGTTTCCTTTGCAGACATTTATCAGTTTATTTTTCTTCCTTATTTGTTGTGAACTTCTTCCTTTCTTTCTTTTTTTATTTTCTTCTATAAGTTCTGAATCAGATTGCTGATTACTTATATTGCTCTTTACTTAACATTATTTATCTAATCAGTCCAGTCATTAATATGTGTAACAACAGTTCTCCAAGCCGTGACAATTGCACAAGTGCAATCATCATCAGTAAGTCTAGATTTACTAATAGTAATGGTAAACAAACCATCCAGCTTTTGACATGAGCACAGATTGCCAGCGTTATCAGATAATATCTTTAAATATACATAGCATTTAGTACAATGTACAGGATACTTGTGCTAGCGTTATCAGATAATATCTTTAAATATACATAGCATTTAGTACAATGTACAGGATACTTGTGCTAGCATTATCAGATAATATCTTTAAATATACACAGCATTCAGTACAATGTACAGGATACTTGTGCCAGTGTTATCAGATGCTATCTTTAAATATACATAGCATTTAGTACAATGTACAGGATACCTGTACTTTAACAAATCATTAACGGCATACTCATTCAAGGAATCCATTTAAAGCTGCAAATTAATAAAGAATTCTAAAAGAAAGAATAATCAAAATCAGTTACCACAGAATTCAGAAAGAATTTAAATCAACTATTATGAGAAAATTCACAAACAATATACAACTAAATGCTACATTAAGTACAGTAAAGTTTTATTGCTCTGATGATACAAGTTGTGAAAGTCACATAAAAGCTGGAATTCCTTTTTTTCATTATTGTTTGCAATCGCACCTCTTTTTAACAGTAAAGCTCAATAAATCACAAACCAAGACAGAATTGTTTAAATAATCTCTGGATTCATATCCAGATATTATATGTGTCTTTAATGTAATCAGTGAAAGCAAAAAATATATATGTGTCCATTAATACTATAGCTTTAGACTGGTATAAATGAAAAGGAAGTGTAACAGTAAAAATTCTTATATATATATATATATATATATATATATATATATATATATATATATATATATACATGTATATACATACACACACACACACACACACACACACACATATATATATATATATATATATATATATATATATATATATATATATATAAACAAAAAAGGAGATACATCATATTGAACTATTTGTTTAAATATGCAGCATAATTCTTATGAGTACAAGTATTCTGAAAACAGGAACTCCGGACAAAGTGTCAGAAGTATTGCATGTTGAATGGAAGTTGTCAAAGTACCTGTCTATACAGGTAGGGTTATGTCTGTTTGATTATGCAGGTCTAATATGACCTACTTTAAAAGAGGTGGTAAAGGGCAAAAGGAGAGTAGATGAAAGGAAGGAATGTATTTTGAGGCGTTAGGAGTGGTAGTAGAGCTTAAATTGTTAGTCTTGTAGTTACCATGGACTGTTAGTTTTTTGCTTAATTTTTAAAAGTTGTTATATAATTTTCTAAAGAAGAGAAAAGTCTCATTCTCTGATACTCAAAGAGATATTAAAATTTACATTTCCATCTCATCTGACAAACAATCTGTAGAAGCTGATCCTTCATGGTGAAAGGATCTGAAATTGTAATCATGACTAAAAGCATTGCTTTGTGTTTTTAATTGTGTCTGCCCACTGTGGTAAAAGAACAACTTGAGATAAAAACATTGAAGCTTTGTTTCTTAGAAATTAAGTATTTCTGCTGTTATTCTACTCAGTTTCACATCAAGTGAAGTCACTGAATTGCATCTAGAATCATGTTGATAAAAGCTGTGGTCTCACTGGTAGTACAGTGGTACAGTCTAGCAATTTCTCTATTAAAAAAAGTCAAGTGTTGCTAAATAAGAGATCACTGTCACAAAGATGACGAATAAAAATCCTGCTGTTGGTCCTACTGAGTTAGAAAGAATTCTTTTAACAAGTATATCGCTGGAAACATCTGGAATGGGATCTTTTAACAGTGTTAAATGGGAATATCTCTGTATAAATGAGTACTACAAAGTGCATTAAGGACAGAGTGATGACAAAACTACAAAAGGTCATCCTCCGTCTGAGCAAAGATCATAGGTTCATAGGTTCATAGGTTCATACTAGGCTATCTGCCCGAGGGCATTTACAAGCCTAGCCCATAGTTTTGTGGCTTACGCCACCCCTTTAGTACGGGGAACTATACCCATTATTTTGCTGTGCCTCTATTGAGCAGTGACACTGAGGTAATCCCTGGGGTATATCTGCGATCAGCCTGACAGTTGGCTCTGTTTCATTATAAGTGCAATCCCTTCAAAGAAAAGTGGACTGAATTACCATTTAATGATGTGCGGAACATGTTACATGAGCAATGAAAGGCCATCACACTTCTAACCAAGGAATAGCTAATGTGAGGATATACCAGTCTGAGTTTGCCTGGTCAGGTATTGAGGCATACTCTAATAAATTACAATAACATCTTCACCATTATAAATGTTTAAATTATGAAACAAGGTCAGAAAAACAATGCAAAGGCTGGAAGAAGTCTACCTAGAGAAAGCAGAGCAACATATAACAGACAAAGAATAATTCAGTGTTTAAACTGGTGGGCTAATAGAATTACCAATTGAATAGTTACAACTGATGGATACCTTAATCAAGAAACCAAATGTAAACATTCTCGCCTACATGCATCTGTATATAGCATTCACTTGGTGTTGGGCAACCAGGTTGGATTTAAATCTATTGAAATAGGTCAGTATTATATAATTAGTGGCAGAGGTCCATAGTTTGATACCTCAAAAAGAAGGCCTTCATGAAAACTGTTAGTGTGCAGTTAGAGATTGGCAAGTTGGAAAGACTGCAGATAAATGAGTGCAGGTTCAGAGCTTAAGTTTTGTGCTTCAGGAAGTAGACTAACATGGAAAAACGTGCCAAGAAAGGACCATTGTAGGGAAGGGAGCAGGAGGCAATGAGGATTTATTATGTGTAAGACTTCTGCTTTTTTAAGAGTGACGTGGTAGTGTTAGGAGTGATGAGATTGCAGCATAAACCAAAAAGCCTTATTTAAAAAAGTTGAAGACTTTCAATTGGTACAGGAATCAGAAGTGGCCAGAAGTGATCATAATCAATAATAGGAAGAAGTACTCCTTTTGCAATGGTGCCTTGCATTTGGGGTTACCACTTGTGAGTTTTGTGACATACTGCAAGCATAAATATATTGTTGAGTAGCCAGGGTGTAATTATTGATTCTAAATGTGAGCAGGTAGCTGTGTCAGAAGCCAAGACATTTAAAATGTCAGAGAGTGTACAGGGAGCTACCTAGGGAGTGAGGGTATAGACCAAATAATAGGGACCTGTGGAAGGTGCTTTGGCAGTCCCACACCTCATGGCTTTGGTTTTCTTCTTGTTGTTAAAGGTACATTCCATGGAACTTAACTATGTGCTGACTCATCTGATGTAGCCAATAAAAAATGAGCTTCCCACCCCAATATTGAATGAACATCCAGTCAGATAAGTTTATCCATTAAAGAACATTTGGACTCAGTGTGTAATTCTTGAAAAAGGTGAGGGTATTGGACAGTGAGACTTCATGAGGTCAGCAAAAACTATACCAATAAAGTTGTCATTGCAGTAGGAGGAACAATGTGATTAGTATAGCACAAGGTGGCTGTATATGCACAGTGGCCTTTCCTGCAAGTATGTTGCCAAGAGTTTAGGAAGCCACATATGAGAATGCAGAAGTTCAGCCATTATGAAACATCTCACTCCAGTATTTTAGACAATGGGCTGAAGAGAATGGTGGGACAATGAGATAAGAGCATTAATGTCTCACCCTTCTCGGGAAGGGCAATTACTGTATATGGCTTTCATAGGTTTCTGAAGGTACCCCTGGAGAGTGATAGATTAATAATGTGCCTAAGTGACATTGCACTGAGGGCATCACTGGAGTTTGGGAACTTTCACATCATGCCTTCACATTTAACACCACCATAGATGGATAACTTGGCTTTTAACTTTTTGTTTGCTTTTTGAATTTACATATAATAACATTGGAAGGCAGGAATGTATATGAAGTAATGTTCCATCTTAATAACAGCAGTATTTGTACACTTCACAGGGACAGGAGGTTGGGGGATGGCTAGTTGATTAATTGTCATTTCACTGCAGCTGATTGCCCGGAATGGTACTCAGTGAACACACAAGATATTTTGAAAAAGATATATGAAGGGATAAATCACTAGCACCACCCTTTCAGGGAGAGATTTCATGTTGCTCTCAGTTTAATTATTC
>NC_056745.1:1166191988-1166216988 GCF_019279795.1 Protopterus annectens
CGCCACAGCGGAACTCCGGTCCACTAATGATTGGCAGTTGATTTTTACGTACCGGCTTGCCAGGCCTGATGCACAACCTTCAACGAAGGTACGCCAATTCACGCATGTCTCCATGCAGAAGACGCTCTAGCTAAAAATCGAACCGGACAACGTCTTACTGTGAGGCGGCAATGCTACTGCAGCACCACCACCGCGGGTATCACTGACTGATATGGTATAATGCCAAAATGAATTGACACCCAGGAAGAACTTGAATATGAAGTAACTTTTCAGGTATATTAGTAAACTAAAGTGCAATCCAGCTTCTTTTAATCTGAATTAGCTCAGTATCCTTCTATATATTTGCAGAATAGTTGTAAAGAAAAGGCTATTATGAAAGCCCTCAGCTGGCCCTGGGGAGAAAGGAAGTGTGGGGATGTCACAGTGCCACAAAATGAGAAGAAAAAGAATAAAATCTAATGATGTACCTATGTACTGATGTGGTGTAGTCATCACACCACATATTGAGAAGAAACATAGACAATATTATCTATCGAAGATAGCATCATTTATTGATGTACTCATGTATTTATGTGAAGGAGTCATAGTACCACATAATAAGAAGAAACATGCACTATTGTCTATTGAAATGAATGTAATTTACTAATGTAAGCGTTTTTTTATGTGGCAAAATCAATAGTACTATATAATGAGAAGTGGCACACACACTACTCCCTTTTGAAAATAGCACACCCCAGGATGCAATAAATCCATGTAGGCTCCGTGTAGAGCCTACAAGGAATGTATCTGTGTACATGGCCACACTTTCTCCCTGGCGGCACACCATACATATTAATTAAGGCATGCTGCAGTGGGCTATTGAATTTGTGCAAGTAGCAGTGTAGAGGCTGTCCTGTACTTGTGGACTGTCCAGAAAATGTCTGGACAGGTGGTAAGCACAGAATTTTGTTTTTTTTTAATTTTTATGTGTTGTTAGCATGGTGCGGTGTGGTGCTTAGTGATGCTGAGCTGCACTTATACATATACACCTGACATCTGCTATATATCTAAAAATAGAAACCAGATATAATCAAATGATTTTTTTTTCTTTTTCTTTTGTGTCTCCCTGTTTGCACAGAGTGTTGCAGTGCTTTGCCATCAGACTTCTAAAAATAGAAACCAGATGTATTTAATTGCTATAGTTCTGTTGTGCTTAACGCATAAACCTGTGCAGCATCCCTGCTCAATGCCAACAGGTATCTTAGCAGTATATGTTTAGATATATTACTTTCCTGTATTATCCAAGTGGCTGGATAGGTTCCGTCATGACCTACAGTTTTACATTTATTACTTTGAAAATGAGTCAGATGACTGAAATAGTAGTGTAATTTAAAATTAAAAACTGTGACATTTAGCAAAGCTGCGCAGTGCTAAGCACTGTATAAATATGGTCAGCATCCTACTTTGCATGTTGCTAAGCTACACTTAAACATGTTTAGGGTGAGTTTGCACGATGCTCATCTCCGCAGAAATGGTTTGTGCGAGTTTGCGAGATGCTAAGCGATGTGCCATTTTTTTGAAAGTTGTAGTATAACATGCAAGGGTGGGAATGCAGCCTATATAAAGGCCAATAGATGGGAATCTCACACCATTCATTGGGGTTTTCACTTGGCTGTCGATATGCCTGGTGATGTTGGTGAGGGAGGGTGCTTTTGGGTACAGAGGTGTGGTGTGCAGGAGTCCAAAGTGTTTGTTGGATTCCTGGTGAAAAACTATGAACCCCGGCTGCTACAGGGTGATTACCAGGGTTCAGAGTGTAAGTCTGAGGCCTGGGATCAGTTAGCTAGGGAACTTACCAGTGCTATTGGTATCCCCCACACTGGCTAGCAGTGTTGTCACCAATATGACGACTTGAAGCATAGGAAGAGAGGAACCTTTGACACCTGGGTCCAAGAAGCTCAGGCTGGGCAGACCCCACAGATTTGCAAGTATGTTAGGCAGCACTTTTGAAATATACAAGCTGAGTCTGTGCAAAACTAGTATGCATAATGAATTGCTTCTCTTTCAACAACTGCATAAGAGAGAGCTTGCAATGTCCAGTCCCATGCAGGGTGCCTGGCCAGGATGAGGTGAGGGTGTGTTAAGTAGGGAAACTGCAAAGTAATAACTTATTGCATAACATTATCTTATAATAAATTAGTTACAGAGTTTTCAGTCTTAACAGTCAGGTATGATATACCTGGTGCATGTAACATGTTTACTAACGTGTCGCTGCCTACCTGTAATGCTAAAGCAGGTTTCATCAGGTAATCATGCAGAACTATGTAGTATAGCTTCCAAACATCAATTAATATTGGGGTCTACCAATATTAAGAGTCACTGTCCTGGTCTGCTCATTTTCTGAAATATGCTGTAGATTGCACTCAATTAATGGACAGGATATATGGGTTATTTATTAAATGTCTTACAGAGCTATCCATGGTCAATATGCCAGACTTGAAGCAACAATAAATTCTAAATGGTGACAGTGCTTTCATATGTAGTGTTTTCAAATAAAAACTGTTCAGTCTTCCTGTATTCACTGCATGTGTCTTCTAATCTGACACCTGTTAAATGTACATCAATAAAGAATGCAGCAAAAACTGTCTGAAATAAATGTAGTGTATTACCCAGAGTAAGGTTCAAGCCTGTATTCTGCTCATTTTGTCTGACATAATGCTGTTTATTCCACCCAGGTAATGAACATGGTATATGGGTAAGGGAAGTGAAGTCCTGGACTGCTATACATGTGTCTGAATGCCAGATTTAAAGGAACATTTTTATCAATAATGTTTACAACAGAATTGTGCTTTGATAAGTAATATTTCAAGTAAGTTGTCATTATTCTAGTATTCACTGCATGCATGTTCCATTCAGACACCAGTCAACTATTACATGTTAACTAATAAATAGTGCACGAACAAATATCAGACATAAATGTAGTGCAATACCCAGATTAAGGGTCAAGTTTGAGTTCTGATACTTTTCCAGAAATATGCTGTAGATAGCACGCAGTAAAAGAACAGGGTATAGGTCAACAGATGACCTCAACAGCCATACATATGTGTAACTGGCAGATTTCATATGTCATCAGTCATTAGAGTGTAAAAGGAGATGGTGCTTTGATAACTACTGTGGTCAAATAAAGCGCTCATTATGCATGTGTTCATTACATTTGGTTTCCAGTGAGATACCACACACAGCTATACATGTGTGTAAATGAAGGATTTCACACAAAATGTTGCAAGAAATATATTAAAGGTGATAGTGATTTAAAATTCATTATATTGAGATAAAGTGCATACAATTCCTGCAGTTACTGCTTTTGGGTTCTAATCCCATGGCAGCCAGCTGACAAATAACCACCTGTCTAGTGTACGTAGTGAACATGAAATACCTCTCAACTGTCATGCTTTTGCAGAATGTAATGACTAGTGCCCCATATGACTGGCCCTTGATTACCAGATACATGACATTACTTGGAATGCAATTTATTGGCAAACCTGTTTACAGAACACCTTGGTAGTAATGTATGACCACACTATGTAAAACGGTTCCCTGTAGTTGTGCCTGTGTACCAGCATTTGTTAGTGCTTGGCCCATACTGTCCCATGCTAACAAGTGGAGAGGTATGTACGTGCAACATCATCTATAGAAGAATTGTAGTCACTGTACTCACAACTGACACTGCACATCTGTAGAAGTATGTATTAGTCTGTGTAGTAATACTACCTGCAAGGTTACTAATGGCATGTTTTTCTCTCTCTCCCCACCCCTTATCTTCTTTAATTTATTAATGTTATTTATTATTATGATTTCATGTTAATATATTATTTGTAACTAACTGTTATGTTGGCCTTATATATTATTTCATACTGGTTTTCTAACATATTTACCTTTATGTTATTTATTGTTGTGTTCCTCATAATATATCTTAATATGTATTTTGATTAATCAATATTATCTTCCATTATGTTAATACTAACATTTGTTTGGCTATTTTCTATTTAACTCTATGTTTATATTTCATTTATTACAGTGCAACAAGGTAGGCAGGTTCCAGGCAAAGCACCTTCCTTGGGTCCCCTGACCGTGGCACCAGGCCCAGGATGTCTGGGCCACAGCCTGGTGGTGCCCCCTCTGCTGCCCCTGAACCACCTGCAGTATTGGGTAGTTCCACCCCACAAGCTGGAGCTGGACCCCCTCTAGGGGTGTAGGTAGAGGGGGTGATTTTTGTCACCAGTCAGGAACTGCCAGGTATGGTGCATAGGGTGCTCCTCCAATCTGTCGGTACACAGCTGTGCCAGATGGAAAGCATGCTTGCTATCCTGGAGGAGCAGCCTCCCCCCGGATGCCAGCCTCCACCACTGCCACCACAAGGGCAGTGAAGTAGCAGTGCTGACATTCCCATGGGTGAGGACTTGAGTTGCACTGCTACAGTGTAGATGCTCTTGGGACTGGGATTCCACAACACCCTCCCCATCCAAGGTGTTCATCCACCTCTTGTGTCACACACCAACCCTGTCTGCTGTCTTGTCTGTCTTGTCTGTTTGCAAAAGCTTCCTCACCTTCCCAACTTACCTCACCCACATGTACCTATGTCCCTTCCTCAACATTCCACTCTCACCTTAAAAAAAAAATGGGCATCTGTCTAAAAAAAAATATTGTCCCATACATAGCTCTCCATTTTCCACATGTGTTCACTGGACACACTTAATTTGGTCCAATTGTCTGGATGATGCAATTATGTTGTCATCACCCCTCTCTGGGGGTGACAGTCCAAATTCAGCTAAAAAAATCTGTGAAAGTGCACAGTTGTTGTTGTCCAAGAAATGGAGAGCTATGTTTTATTCCTCACCCATCTTGCACATCCCTACCTGTCTTTCCTATGTTTTTCCCCCTGCTTGCACCCCATTTCACCACTTTCCTATCTCCCCATTTTTCTTTTCTTTAAGATTTTTTTGCATGATGCAGCACAGCACACTGCATCACTTAGCTATGCTAAATAGCACTATATTGATATATGCTTTTGGAACAATATTAATTATATTCAAAAAGTACACCTGCACTCTATTTCAAGCCCAAGACCATCGCACCTGCAGAATAGTGGATCATCCCGCCAAGCCACACAGCTGCTACTGAACACAGGTGTTTTAATCAAAATGTACTAATGCTCAAGTTCCTGTCATTAAGTGTGCTGAAGCGATACTGCTTATTGTGCCGCACCACACAAATCAGCTAAGAGATTAATAGAAAAATAGTACTGTAATTGTCACTTTAGTACAGAAATGCATCAGTATAAAGGCACATAGATAAGCTCAGACATAAGTGAGGTATCTAATAGCAGGTAACCCTGCAATTATGTCTACAACATGTAAGAACACACTTGATAAAACATTAATGGAAAATAGGATTTGACTGGGACTCTGGTATACAAATACAGCCGTCTAAAGCCATACACATAATAATAGTCGTACATGTCATATTTAGCAGCAGATAACTGTGGAATGACAACTTCAACATGTAAAAATACATGAGCAATAACAGTGACTCTGTAGCTCAGTCTGTAAAATGCATTGAGGACATTACATTTTGATACACATGGTCCTGGGTTCAGTTTTATCCACCCAAAGCAGTACAGTTGCAATGTCTGCATCTAAATAATAGAGCAAAAGCCTACATATAGGACTGCTCTCAACTAGTCCTAGTACAATACTATAAAGTGCAGAGAATGTCAGGTAACGCAGTAGCCTGAATTCCCAGAGGATGTTGAAGTATGTACTGAAATCATGGCCCAATAATATCACATTACAGCTCACAATGTTTTGCTGGTGATATCACAGACAACCACAGCGGCACACGTAACATATATATATGGAGGTTGAGCTAGATGCAAGGGTTGCAAGCACACATGTAACACGGGACTACCATGACATAACACGTGGCTTGGCAGTTGTCCAGCTGCATGACATTATGGTTAATGTACACCTATCTTTTTTTCTAGGACACACCAAGCATTTTGTCTTGCATTGTGTTACTGATACCATTGGCTGACAGACTTACCTGACACACATACCTTACTTCCCAGTGGGGTGGGTGCCCTCAATCTGGCTCTGACTATACAACAAGGCTGCCACACATCCCACACTTACTCTTAAAGCTTGCTGTCCTGCAAAGTGTTCATCCTTTCTGCCTATGCCTATTGCCTGCAGCATCACCTTCAGCTTCAGCATGTAGCACACACATTTTATGTAAATAGTAGCTGCTACAGACATTTCCTCTGCCATGAAGTAGTATCTGTACCCCAGTAATTTCCAACCCAACATATGAGAAAGGGCTTGTAATTTACATTGAGGCCTTATATCTTGTTCAGTGGTTGCATACAATTGGCTGATTCTACTGCAAATAAGCTGTGTCGGCTGCAATTAGCATTTCAGAAGCACAGATTAGTTCAGAATCAGTTGCTAACAGAGAACCATGTTAAAAAGGCAAACATCTAGCTAGGGGAACCATTGTGTATGAGAGTTCCTTCGCAAGGTGAACTCATCAGCACAACATTTATGCATCTGTACCTTTCAACAGATGAGTATTGTACTCCATCATGTATGTGACCATTTGTTTCCAACATGATGCATATTTTCAATATACTTAGGGGGAATGAGGATTACATCAGTAAGCCTTTCTTGGAACTGTACTGATGACATTTCGTTGATCTGCAGATGTGTTACACCTACAGAGGAACTAGGATACAGCATGAGAAAATGCTTTTTGTTAATTAGGTATACCAGTCTCCTGGAAATTTCCCTTGATAGTGGTGGTAATACCACACTGCTATTTGTGTGGCACTGCTGGTTTTAAATATTATAAGAGGGGTTTACATTAAGGGGCCACAACTTATTGGACTCCTGGGTTGGGTGTATGATCATACAACAGCATCTGTCATGCCACAATCAGGAACAGATGACTATTGCAACTATCCTAGTTGCATCCACACCCTTACTATGTTTGCATAGTGTTGAATATGACATATGTAACCAAGCAGTGACTACTGGTAGCCATCCATTATTGCTGTATCTCTACATATTGTACTCCCACATATGTGATCCTGACATGTGTTCCCATTTTGTTGTCTTTGAGGAAATATATATCCCCGTTGCCAAGGCCCTTTTACAGATGCTGAAAATGACATTATCCTGGATGCCTTGCATCAACACCATCAACTCCTGATGTCCAGGGGAGGCAAACAGGGAAGACTGGGCAGCAATGTGGGCTGACTTGGTTCATGATGTGAATGCTATTAATCCCCAGGACATATGAGCAGGTACAAAACTGTGCTGCCTATATGATCAGCACCGCATGCAGAAGAACAGTAGACATGGCCGGGGATTGTGGTGTCACTGGTGGAGGGCGTACGATGGAACAACCACTGTCAGCCACTGAGGAATTCCTGGTAAACCTAGGAACACAGGACAGCTCCCAGGCATCCATCACATGGTATGTCGTGGATGCGGATACCACTGTTTCCATGCAAGAGGAGGGTCCAGGTATGCTTAGTTGGATCAGCATTGGAATACTGTAACATTCAGTGTATCAGGGTGTACATATTTTTATGTGGGTATCAGGTATTTTTATGGGGGGGTTAGTTGCAGTTTGAATCACATGCACAGATTGTGACCAGCATACCAGTTAATATAGTATGTACTGTAAATGTGAGATATTTAGACATATTAGCCTGTTATAGTGCAACATGTGGTGCTGTTTACATTACCTTTCCCTCACATTTTGACAGAACCGTCAGGAATTGGATGTGGCCATGCTCCTGCTCCTGGTAAGTATAACACTGTTTTATTAGAGATGTAGATTTAGTACAAGGTATTCACTAAAGTGTCACCTCAGGCCTGCTGGCTGAATTGATGTACTGTCTGCGTGATTGCCAACTGCACAATTTTTTTTCCAGTGGAACATAGTTTAGAGTCATACCTGTGCCTTGTGGGTGTGACCAAACTGATAGGTTTTCAGTATTCTCAGGACATTACAGAGTGCCATATGTGTCAACTGTGCAGAGTTTTGCCAGATGTCAACAGTGTACATCACTGTTCCTCATGAGATTCTTCATTAAAGAGTTTATTATTTACAAGTAACTACAGAAGTTTCTTAGAAAATAATGTCTTCATGCCCTGGTATATGACATTGGAGGTTAAAAAAGTCTGTAATACTGATAGCACTGTATACAGCTTAATATATATTGCAAGATAGTACTGCATAGCATAGTAGTGCAGGTATTAATGTACCTCTTTTCCCTGTTTTTCACTGGTGACCAGGGGTGGTTGTTCTCTGTCCCCTTCACAACCTGATGTCAGTGTCTCTTCAGACTCTGATGATGACAGTGGCCAAATTGTGGCACAGGTGGGGGTTGCAGGGGCTGAATCTGTCACAGAGGTTGACATTCCTCTTCTGCCCTCATTATCACCATACACAGTCAGTATGCCTATGCATACCCAGTCCCCTGAGGCCACAGATATTGGACAGTCAGAGGGTGGGGACATTGAACAGAAAAGTGTGGCTACTGTGGCTGCAGTGAGTGTTGCTACTGGCCATAGACAAAGAGATGGTGAGGTCCCACACAGGCGAATTGATAGGGGTGCTCGTAGGAGGCCTGCTGTTCTTCCACTACCTGTTGCAGGTGTCTCATCACGTACCACTCTGCATATGTTTAGGGCCATAATGGAGGCACAGGCGCCTTCTGAAAGGAACTCCAGATGAATGCTTAGGGTTATGGATGTAGCGCAGTCTGACATCTGTGACTGACTCCACTCCATTGCTGATAATCTGGAATGGTTGACTGACACAGTGGAAAGACACTGGTCTAAGATCACAGAATATCTGTCTTGGAATGGTCATTATATGAGATGGAACGTCTGGTTGGAGATGAGCATCGGACTCATTGACTTAGGTCAACAACTGCATCTTTTGAGAGTCTACGTGGCCACGCTCAATCATTTTCCTGTAGTGGCAGTACATCCAATGCCCCAGAGGTAAGTGTGTTGTCCACATCAAGACATGGCAGGCCATGTGCTCTTAGCACTGGGTGTTCCCGTGGAGGACACAGTCCATGCAGACAGCAGTCACCCTCAGGTAGTAGCCCCGCTTCTGACCTTGGGCATGGAGGTGCCAATGTAACTCCTGACACAGCCAGTTCCCATGGGTGGAGATGGTGAACGGTCAGTTCTACCATGCATATTTCAAAACTGTCCAAGATACAGTCACGTAGAGCTAGCACTGAGCTTGACTGTGTTCATGCAGACACTCGCACACCACTGTCACAATCAGGTTACCTACAGACATGCACGGCACATTTCCATGGTCCTTCTTGCCTGCTTCCCTTCCTGACTCACACACACATGCTTGCCAACATATTGTGTCAGCCTAGACCTCCAGCACCACCACACAACACCCTGTGCAAGTGATGATACCCGTGATAAATCTCTGTCATCCTTGTCATTGATGCAGGGAAATTAAGCTATGTGTACACGGTGACTACCTAAATTACTATGTATTTGTTTAATCCATTTGCCTTTGACATGCCACTTATACTGGTCACTGACAGATATTGTCTGCTGCCATTTGTAATGAGTAAACCACATTATTTTGTGTACATTACATTGGATGATATTGTAATGGTTGCATACTTACACAATGAATGGTGCCTCATAGAACTGTTTATGTTTTAGATTCAAGATTGCGTGGGACACATCTATGGGTATACAGCTACACTAAGCCCATAAACATCAGAGCACATGATGAAATGTCAGCACAGAACCAAATTGTCTTCACAAATGTAAAGCAGTATAGGTGCATGGCTCCATAGGTTCATATGTGTATCACAGGCTAACAGGGACAATGGCTTCATGCAGCCTACTCATGCATCCCTAATCTCTGACAAGATGTGGAACCCTTGGTAAGTGTAAGCAGGATTCTGGGAGCTGATGCATCTACAAGCTGTGGCATAGGATATGAACCATCTTCAATTTCCCTGTGTCCATTACAGACATTTGTCCTAAACCAGTTATGATTGTCTTGTGCCACATCCCATTGTGTAATTTGCACTTGATGTTACAGCAGAAGTGTGCTTCACATGGATGGGGAGCCTGTTACATATAGGGTGTAGTGTGAGGGTTACATACCTGTCCCTCCAGCATGTCATATTTATACCACAGTCAAGGTGCAGCTGTGTAGAACAAGTTCTTTTTGTACCAGCCCTTTCTTGGATGTGCAGGAGGTACACAATGGGATCTGACATCTCCCTGTATGGCAGCCATACACCTCCCCTCCAAAGCATGTAGGAGACAGAATACATAGTTACAGCCTTGACATGGTCTGCATAGGACATGTTACGTACACTATGTATTGGATTACTGTGGGACCTCTCTGGCTGTTACAGGTGTCAGATATACCTATGTATTTACATACCAAAGTGGCATTGCACTCAATGATAGGTGTGATGAGTACCACAAACAGTGTAACAATGACATTCTGGGATTTACATGCCATACCTTTCTCTATAGGCTACACAACAGTGCATGAATCCCCACATCTTATCGACCAGTGAAAGTCAAAGGCTAGATCACTCTCTGTGCCTCTGAGTAATCATAGGATCATATGATCATAGGAAGTTACTAGGGTATTGGGCCAGGGGTCCTTATAAGCCTAGCCAAGAGTTTAGTCCATATTTAGACAAGTCAGCACCCAAAGCCCCTGTCTAGCAGGAACACAGGTGGAATCCCAGGGGTGTATTTTCTGTTTCCCATCCAGTTATCCAGGTTGTGCTTCAAAAGGGATAATGAGGTACTCTGCTTGACATGGAGAGGGAGACTATTCCACAGATGGGGGATTCTCTGGGACCCAAGTCTGTCCCACCAACAAGTCCTATTGATGTCGCAGAGCAGGTTGAGGTCATGTGTACAGGTTACTTGAGTAGAGCTTGACTTGTGGATATGCAGCAGTCCCATCAAGGTGGGGTCTGAGATTGCTTTGTATGCCAGAAAGATGTCACCTCTGAGGAGTCTGCATGAAACTGAGTAGAGGCACAAGGCTTTTAGCCTATCTGTGTAGAGTAGATGTTTGAGGTGCTGGATTCTCCTGGTCAGGAACCTCTGTGGTCTCTCCAGCTGCTGCATGTGCTTTACGAAGTACATGCCGAAAGGGACGTTGGGTGAACTGTTGGAGGTGTGAGGACAATACGATATTTTCCAAGGGGTGGATGACTACCACAAATATAGTATTGTGCATTCCTTGACGTGTAGTATTTGTCAGTGGCTCTGACAACTGAATGTGTGTGTCAGCCCATCCTGGGTAACTGTTGGTTCTTTGTGGGATTCAATGACAAGTCCTAATTTGCAATTATCTGCAAATGTAGTCAGTCTCAGACCACTGACGACTGCAGAGAAGGGAATGTCTAGGAGGGAGTAGTCTCAGGAATGATGTGTTTGGGTAGTCCACTGGTGACTGGCCTCATTGTAGCAGTGGCCTACACAATTCTATTGTCCCGGATAATGGCCGTCAGACACTTGGCTATCCAGCAGCTGACATACTAGTTTGTACATAACCTCCACAGTGTTCCACAATGCCTGATGGTCTAATCTTGTCAAATGTCTTCTCAGGCCAGGGTAAGAAGAGTGATTCATTTTTCCCTCATCCATTGCATAGTTTAACAGTCTATGAATTCCACTGTTTAGGGTAGGCATGATCTGGCCTTGAAAAAAACAATCTGGGTATGGCCAGTGTCTGCAGGTGTACTATATTGTTACTGATCAATGCCATGATATATCTTTTCATGGCTGTAAATGTAAGACTACTGAGACATCTGGGGACACTGCTTGTCACTGCATGCTACTTGTCCTGTGTGCAACTAAGTACTGAAGTTAATTCTATCATGGTTTCCAAGAAAATAGTCATCCAACATGTCTGTGTCTGTACAGAGCATTGGCAAACAGTGGAGGGGGGAAGTCATACATACACCCTGTGAAAGGTAAGGAGGGAGTGTTTATACAGTTATTCTGCAGTTGCACACCATTCAAGCTTTGCATAATGTGATGACACAATTGTAAAGAATGCTGACAAATGGGGAGTCACCTGAATTTTTGGTGCCTGGCTACTACTACTGCTGGTCTCACCACAACCGCTCTCTCCTCGGATACCATACTCCTACACTTTATCTCTCACCAAAAGCAAAACATCAGTACCAAGCTCCATATGAGGAGCAGGCCACAGCCTGTTGTTCATCCACATAGTTGTCCCATGTCTCAAGGCTCTGTAGGCTTGACTTACCCTTTTCCGGGTAGATGCGTTTATTAGCAATCAGAGTAATCATTTCAGTCTGGCATGTATTATGCCTTGTATTGCAGGGTTGTTAGGATTTTACTAGGGTATTGAGTGGATGGCGAGTCAGAGCAGAGCTGCAGCTTTACAATATGATGTTCAATGTCCAGTGACATAGACATCCAAAGTTGCTCGAGCAAGTACCACAGCATCAGTGATCCCTGTTAGGTGACAGTTTCACAGTAATTCATGCAGCTTGACCTTCAACGGCTTCATGGTGCACATCTACGTGACATGGATCTGAGGCATACCGCAGAAGAGTGGCCACCTTTGGCCAAAGTGTGTGTACCCACACATGTCCTATGTATGTCATACTGTACATTTATGTAACGTGAACTCATGTCTGTGTTCCCATCTCATGTCACATAACATCCAGTGCACTGTCTGGTTGCTTGACAGGTAGTGTAGACTAGCAAGGCTAGAGTAATGACTGCAGAGTTGAACAAGTTCCCTTTGCAAGTACGAACATTCACATCTTCACTGCAAGGTGTGCCTACAGACAGCGTGTTTCAGGCTGTCAACCCCAAGGGTGTAGCAGCATGACCCTAACTTTTCTGGAGTTGTACATTGTCACATTTGTAGGTATGCTATTGCAACCATGCCTAATATCGGGATTATGGTTAATCCAAGGACCACATGCCTGGCAAAGCATTGTACTCACTCAACCATGTTATGGCACACTGTCAGGTGTTGTATTACCTTAGAACAACTACCTAAAGGTGATAACATGTTACATTTCAGCATCTGTCAGGCCACTGCCTAATGAAGGCCTGCTGTGATGTACACACAAACAGACTCTATTGCTAATGGCATTATCAGTGACCACTGTGGAGATATGGAACGTGTCCCCACCCCATACTGCTATGCCACACAAACAAAATGTGTGAGAGATGTGACTATATAAAAAACCTGGATGTTGCCTCACATACCGGTCAGTACATATGACAATGAGCAGTTTGACAGCATGCACACCTCACCACGTACTCCACCCACACCCACATCTTACACAACTGCATGTGTGGAGCTCCTTACCAGGCACATACACAAAGAACAGACACCTCAGAAACCCAACTGCAAGCTCAGTACAAATATTCAAACCTCTGCAGAACATAATACACATAATAACACATGCACAGCTGTCTCACTAGTCAAACACCTGAGGCAATACACAAACTCAAACCTATTATTCATAGGTGATTGCATCACAAGACACATTGATGTCACTCTCACTAGGTTACACATGGGAAAGGTCACAGTTAGCTGTCTGTGAGGTGCCAGGATATGCCATACCACACATGCACGCTGGTCTGTCAACATCAGGTAGCATTATGATGATGTCATAGTTCCTGTTGGTGTGTACAACTTGAGACATACCTCAATGGACTGTACGCAGACCCATGACTGAGCTTACAGACTCTGTGTTTACAACGGATATGCTCATAGCCTTCAGCTGCATTACACCTTCACATAGGATGATGACTCAATACACATGGAAAATGATTGAAGTCAATAATTGGCTTATCGTGTGGTGTCATTGTAAGGGGACCCAATACATATCAGCCTGGGATGACTTGCACAACAGACCTCTATGCTTTGCCAGAGATAGTGTTCATTTGTCACCCCTGGAAGTTTGTGTAGTGGCCAAGGCTGCTGACATCCCCATAGTACAGCTTATAGGCAGTTTTTCATGGGAAAATGTTCTATAGAGGAAACACCATCTTAGTCAACATCATGGTTATGCTGGTACACGCTAGAAATGCCAACACTAAACTCCACTCACTGGAAAGTGTCCCGACCTTGGAAGATGCAGACATTTGCGCAGTCACACACACCTAGTTCAAGGCTATGGACAGCACCACAGCCATTCCATGCTACATGTCCTTCCACATGTTCAGAACTCAAACTGACAGTGTGCCAAGTAATGCAGGTGGTGTATCCATAGTCATTAAAATAGATATACATTCAGATTGATTAAACAATGTGATTCCCTGGAGACACTGCAGGTGCTATTCACTGCGGGTACGGCACCTAATGAAGCCATTGCCAGCTACAGGGGCAACCCATGCATCAGGACACCTGTTGTGCTTACTTGAATCTACTTGTGTCTATTAAGCTACATCATGACACCATGGTGTGGGGTGACTTTCACTAACTACCAACTGTGTTGTTTACTCACATTCAAACTCACTTTGCCAAAGGTTAGTCCACATACTTAACTACAATGCCCTGAACCAGTGGAGTGACATCCCCACAAGGGAAGCCAACGTACTGCATCAGGTGCTTACCAATATGGGTGACCACTGTAGCACCTGCACTGTGAGGTCCACCCTGGTAAGATCTGACCACAAATTGGTCTCCTTAAATGTAAGTCTTACACCTAACCCCCACCTTCACCAAACACAGTACTAAACTTCAACAAAGCAAAGGATAACCTCCTATGGGATGGTATAGATAGCGTGACTGCACCTCCACCCTTAGATGGGACAGGCAAGTATGCTGACCTCTGCACCAATGCTTTATGCAACCACCTGTACAACTGCATAGACTCAGCTGTACCTGGCAGGAGGACAAGAAGCTCCTCATAGCACGGCAAACTGGGAGCAGTCCTACATTCTCCAAGTTATGTGTAAAAAGTATGCTGAGAATAAAACCGAAGTGATGAGAGCACACCGTGAAAGTGCTTACTCTCTTTTGTGTGCATTAAAGTTTATTGTTTTACCTTCAGCTGTGTTAGCTTTGGTACTTTTTTATGCTCCAAGTTATGTCAATCTCCTACAAGAGGGTCTTCATGAACAAATGCTTGTTCACATACACATGGCTGTAACCCCATGCAAATGTATATGTATATGTAGTATCATTTCCATCAGTAACAGCAATGTTCCTATTAAGTAACACATCATTAGCAAGACCTGATGTACATACTCAGGGGAGATAGACCTGGCCACACAGGCCTGGCAACACAGGTTTACACCTACTTTAACATAGATCACCATGTCTCCACAGGGGTAAGACAGGTCGTATATCATGCTCATGTCATTACTGAGGGCGCTGTCACCCAATAATGATGTAGTTATAACCTCCATATACTCTTCCCTCAGCATGCCAATATTTCACTGCAATGACCATTTTGTCATGTACTTTTCCAAGCACCAGTGGCAATTGTACACAGCACAAAGGTTCCTCACAAGGGAACTTCAAGTCCCTAGTATCTATCCTATGGGGATCATGTGAAATAACTGTCATTGTAGCTTGTGTCATATAGATTACTCAGAAGTGATCTCTGCCTTACATACAGGGCAATGTCTGACCCTGCTGTATTGCAAATGCTGCATATCTGTAGGTGGAATGGTGCATAGATTACCTGCTGTAATGACATTACCTAGTATGTGATGTTACTAATACAAGCTGGTGGAGGAGATATGTGTACCACACTTTTACAAACCATTGAAACAGACTCCCACCTAACGGCAAACAGCGCACCTCATTGGCCCTCCTCAGATGCAATCTGTATGACTGCCTGGGTGACTGTCATGTCATCACAGGGCTTCTGCTTGTGTCCCTCATGGACAGGGGCAATATGTGCTGATCATGTAAATAAGTTTAGGAATGTGACTAGGATTTTATGGGTCCTAGGGCCACTAGGCTACTAAAGTACAATGATCTTATGATCCCATACGCTGATGTAAAATGTTGTAACATCTGCACACACACACACACACACACACACACACACACACACACACACACACACACACACACACACACACACACACACACACACACACACACACACACACACACACACACACACCTGGCTACAATGAGAATAGTACCACTATCAATTAATATGTACAGAACACTGCACAGCAGACACACTCCAAGTTGGCTGCAATTAGATTGTAACTCCTGCCTATCTAATGGTACAAACTATAGATTACAGTACTTAACAAACGTGCCACAGCTCAAGTGTGCTATTAATATTTCTTTAGATAATATTATGGTAGATGGCATTAGTAGGCTTTGTTGTGGTCAGGACTTTGGAGGTGCACATCACCTGCTACAACCAAAATACTGCAAAACCCTACCTCTTTCTAAGTCAGTATGGTGATCCTACTTATTTTGGTTGGAGATGCACACACACACACACACACACACACACACACACACACACACACACACACACACACACACACACACACGCGCGCGCACACACACACACGCGCACACACACACAGAAACACACCAAGTGGGCTGGAGTGAGAATAGAACCCCTGCCTATCTAGTCTTTGACACTACAGATCACAATATTTACAGCACATGCCACAGCTGAAACCTGACATAATAATGGCAGTTGGTAGTCTTAAGGTATATGATGTCAGCAGGCTTTATGAAAGATAGGGGTTTGGAGGCCGGCATCACCTGCAAGGGCTGAAAAGTGCAGAACCATTGAAATTTGGAAGTCAGTGTGGGATTCCTATTTGTTTTGCCAGGAGATGCACATACACACTAACACATCAAGTGGGCTGGAGTGAGATTAGAACCCTACCCATCTAGTGTTACACACTACAGATCACAGTATTTATTGCATGCATCATGGCCATGGCTGACATTTGTTTTATATTGACTGCAGGCGACTACTTTTGGAGTACAAAAACTAGGCTTGTGTTAAACAGCATGTGTGGGCTGCAGAGTGACATTGCTCTCACCTGTTCTCTGTTTCTAGTAGCCTAGCAGTCAGAAACCTGTTTTTTATCCTAGCTATGTGTCTACAGTAGCCATTTTGGGCATATGTGGCTGTTTGCATCTGGATGGGCAAGCCTGTGTCCAAAAACACTGTGCCCTGTCAATGCGTGTGTAGACAACATGATATATAACACCACCTGTTTACCTGTTAGTATATGTGTGGTGACATCCAACAGGCACATGGCATTGTAGGGCAGTGCATTATCTACTGCTGAGCCCTTACATTTGGTCCTTTGAGCAACATTATATATGTATAAAAATATAATACAATATTCCAAATAAACAAAATAAAAATGAAAGAACGTGATGGATTCCCAAAAAGACGTTTAATTCAAAAATACATTAAACATTTCATCACCAACTGTGACTTTTTCAGACTGAACAATGCTATTAAGACAAACCAACATATTTAAACTACTAATACACCAATCACATCTTGCATAACATTCAAATAAATTAACCCCTTCAATGCTTTAAACCTTTTCGCTTTAAATAAGCAACAAAATCATCCCTATTATTTAATCCTGGTGGAAAAAAGGCATTTAACATAACTTGCCATCTGTATTCACATCAGCTGAGCTCATCTTCAGCATCAAATAATTTGTCATAATTAGGTACATCTTCCAAAACAAGAAACTTAAAATTCACCACACATTTCTTATTAGAATAATGTTTGGCAATAGCATTTTCTGTGTCACCTATCTCCACAGCATGCTTATGCTCATATATTCATTTGTAAAGTTCCCTGCTGGTGCGTCCTAAATAAAATGAGGGGCATGATTGGCACATTACTACATAGACCACAAATTTACTTTTACAAGTGAAATAATTCCTAAATTTATAAATAAAACCATTTATATTAACTTCCAAACTGTCAGTTAATAAATAGTTGCACAATCTACAAGTTTCACAACAGTAGTTGTTCTAGGCGTATACAGCTTGCTTTGAAAATAATTTTTAAAACTCTTCCCCTCTTATTTATAAAACTAGGTTCAATATCTAACTTATCTTTTATTTCACTAGAACTTTGCAAAATTTTCCAATTGTTCCTAATAATATTCTTTATAGAGATACTATCCACACTGTTACTAACTTGCATCAAAACTCTATATTCATTAGGATTTCTTTTTCATTTGTTTAAACTAATATTATTGTGCCTTACTCCATCTATTTTTTCAAGAGAAGAAGTTAATATTTCAACTGGATAACCCCATGAAAAACTTGTCACAAAGAGCTCTACTTTCAACATGAAAATCACTGTTTTTCTTAGTAAGCCTATTTACACACATCAACTAACTATCTACAATATTGTCTTTCATTCTTTTTGGATGCATACTGCTATAGTGTAAATAGGAGTTGTTATGAACTTCTTTTTTATATATTTTAGTAAATAACCTATTTCCATCTTTCGATACTATGACATCCAAAAATTTTATACTATTTTTATTAACCTCAACAGTAAACTTTAAATAGGTGTTAATACTATTTAAATAAATAATAAATTCATTAAGACTATTGACATCACCACTCCATAAAAGAAACACGTCATCAATAAAACGTGTAAAAAATACAATATTCTTATTAAATTTACTGCTTAAAATATTAACCCTTTCCCAACCTTGCATGAATAAGTTGGCATAACTAGGAGCCATGGCGGCTCCCATTGCCACACCGTTAACTTGTTGCTATATGTTGTCACAAAATTCAAAAAAATTATAACTTAAAATAATATCAAGCATTTCAACCAATGTCAACCATATTACTTGAATAAATTTTAGAATTCAATAGTTCAAACCTAACAGTTTCAAGCCCTATTTCATTAGGAATCACAGTATATAAAGACTGAATGTCCAAAGTGACCATTAAATCATCAGACAAAATAGTCAAAGTCTCAATTTTATTTTTGAAATCAAAAGTGTCTGAGATAAACATGATTCCTGTCTCCACCACTTTTTGTAAGTGTCTATCTGCGAAAATAGCTAAAGCCTCCATTTTACTTTTCACACTATATACTATTGGTCTCAACGGTGGATCCTCCAAACATTTGTGTATCTTCAGAAGACCAAAGATACGACTTAATTTCGGGTTATCTATTCTAAGAAATTTTCTAATAGATTCAGTAATCCTATTAGTATAGAACCATTCCTCAATAATGGATTCAATTAAGGAAAAACATTTTTTGACTTCTCTAAATGAAGTTTTCTTATAAAACCTGGTGTCAGACAGCATATCATACATCTTACATTAATAAGTGGCCCTATTGAGAACAACCAGGGCTCCTCCTTTGTCAGCTTTAGTTATTAAAATGTCATCATTGTTAAGCAGATCTTTAAAAATCTTGTTTTTACTAAAACTTAAATTATAATACTTGTGGCAAGGTTTGGTATCAAACATTTCAATCAGTTGTAATTCGGATGTCATTAAAAAACTTCCAGTTCCTTTTTTAAGGGCAGGTTAAAAATACTAGGCTTTCTAAATTCATTAGTTGCATCAATATTATCATTAAATAACAGTGGAAAATTCAGTTTTCTGACATAATCTCTAAGACAATTGATAGTTTCACATTTATCAGCTCTTTTGCTTGGCACAAAATTCCATCCTTTTGACAAAACTAAACACATTTCCGCATTTAGTAAAAATGAAGATAAGTTCACCACTTTAAAACTGTGATCAACAGTACTTAATATCTCCGTTGTTTGTTTCTCCCTTTCCTCCAATTCTTCTGGTGAAAATTGTTCCTGTATTTCCTGTTGCTCGGTTGACGGTTGGCAGCTGTAACTTCGGCCCACTTTCTCTTGCCTTGTTCCCCCTGCTGATATACTAAAATCGGCTGTTGTACTGGGCCAATTTAAAAATTTGAAACATTGCCCTGTGTAGCAGCATTGTAAATATTTTGTTGACCATTTTGTACTGAACAGGTAACATTAGCGTTGCTATTAACCATGTTTTTGGCTGCTAAATGCTCCGACCTCCTCAGCATATTCTCCTCACTAGAAACACAGTTCATATTGACTTCCTGGTTGTCAGAAGCATTCTGATTGGGTGTAGCTCCTTGTTGCTCAGTTCCTGGAATTTGATAGGCCACACCCCGTTCGTATTCATCTTTGTCACGAAAAAACTTTTTTGATTTCAAAAATAAAATTGAGACTTTGAATATTTTGTCTGATGATTTAATGGTCACTTTGGACATTCAGTCTTTATATACTGTGATTCCTAATGAAATAGGGCTTGAAACTGTTAGGCTTGAACTACTGAATTCTAAAATCTATTCAAGTAATATGGTTGACTTATTGGTTGAAATGCTTGATATTATTTTAAATTATAATTTTTTCGAATTTTGTGACAACATATACCATCAAGTTAATGGTGTGGCAATGAGAGCAGCCATGGCTCCTAGTTATGCCAACTTATTCATGCAAGGTTGGGAAAGAGTTAATATTTTAAGCAGTAAATTTAATAAGAATATTGTATTTTTTACATGTTTTATTGATGAAGTATTTCTTTTATAGAGAGGTGATGTCAACAGTCTTAATGAATTTATTATTTATTTAAATAGTATTAACACCTATTTAAAGTTTACTGCTGAGGTTAATAAAAATAGTATAACATTTTTGGATGTCATAGTATCGAAAGATGGAAATAGGTTATTTACTTCTTCTTCTTTCAGCTTTTCCCGGTTAGGGGTTGCCACAGCGGATCACCGTCCGCTCATGATTGGCAGTGGAGTTTTATGGTGTCGAGTTGCCAGCCCGGCGCCCAACCTTCCACAGAAGGCACACACACATGCATGCACTTATGCCTAGGGCCAATTTAGTGTGTCCAATCCACCTACAGCATGTCTTTGGGATGTGGGAGGAAACCGGACAACCTGGAGGAAACCCAGACTCTGCACAGAAGGCACCCCATCCGAGGATCAAACCGGAGAACCTCTTGCTGTGAGGTGGCAATGCTAACCGCTGCACCACCGTGGCCACCCAAAATAGGTTATTTACTAAAATATATAAAAAAGAAGTTCATAACAACTCCTATTTACACTATAGTAGTATGCATACAAAAAGAATGAAAGACAATATTGTAGATAGTCAGTTGATGCGTGTAAATAGGCTTACTAAGAAAGACAGTGATTTTCATGTTGAAAGTAGAGCTCTTTGTGACAAGTTTTTTTCAAGGGGTTATCCTGTTGAAATATTAACTTCTTCTCTTGAAAAAATAGATGGAGTAAGCCACAATAATATTAGTTTAAACAAATTAAAAATAAATCCTAATGAATATAGAGTTTCGATGCAAGTTAGTAACAGTGTGGATAGTATCTCTATAAAGAATATTATTAGGAACAATTGGAACATTTTGCAAAGTTCTAGTGAAATAAAAGATAAGTTAGATATTGAACCTAGTTTTATAAATAAGAGGGGGAAGAGTTTTAAAAATTATTTTCAAAGCAAGCTATAAAAGCCTAGAACAACTACTGTTGTGAAACTTGGGATGCACAAATGTTTTAACTGTAGGATGTGCAACTATTTATTAACTGACAGTTTGGAAGTTAATATAAATGGTTTTATTTATACATTTAGGAATTATTTCACTTGTAAAAGTAAATTTGTGGTCTATGTAATTATGTGCCAATCGTGCCCCTCATTTTATGTAGGACGCCCCAGCAGGGAACTTTACAAACTAATATATGAGCATAAGCATGCTGTGGAGATAGGTGACACAAAAATGCTATTGCCAAACATTAGTCTAATAAGAAATGTGTGGTGAATTTTAAGTTTCTTGTTTTGGAAGATGTACCTAATTATGACAAATTATTTGATGCTGAAGATGAACTCGGCTGGTGTGAATATAGATGGCAAGTTAGGTTAAACGCCTTTTTTCCCGCCAGGATTAAATAATAGGGATGATTTTGTTGCTTATTTAAACTGAAAAGGTTTAAAGCA
Source organism: Protopterus annectens (assembly GCF_019279795.1). Classification (NCBI taxonomy): domain Eukaryota; kingdom Metazoa; phylum Chordata; order Ceratodontiformes; family Protopteridae; genus Protopterus; species Protopterus annectens. Next base: position 1,166,214,062 of record NC_056745.1, read on the forward strand.
TTGAAGGGGTTAATTTATTTGAATGTTATGCAATATGTGATTGGTGCATTAGTAGTTTAAATATGTTGGTTTGTCTTAATAGCATTATTTAGTCTGAAGAAGTCACAGTTGGTGATGAAAGCGCTCACTGTTTAATGTCTTTTTGGGAATCCATCACGTTCTTTCATTTTTAACATTATATATGTGCCATAGTGCAGCTTTAATCACCATTATCAGGGTATGTAGGACAATGCAGACACAGACATATAAACATATATATTTATGTAGATAATGATGTAAATATATATGGAGGTGTGTGTGTGTGTATATGTATATGTGTTATGTAGGGATATGGAGAGAGACAGAGGTGTGTGTGTGTGTGTTTGTGTGTGTGTATATCTATATATATATGTGTGTGTGTGTGTGTGTGTGTGTGTGTGTGTGTGTGTGTGTGTGTGTGTGTGTGTGTGTGTGTGTGTGTGTAGATTTATATGATAACTGATGTACCAGTAATCTGTTGCAGTAGGACTGCATGAATATTCCATGCATGAGGCCTAGTGAACAGTCATGGAAACATAATATTGGAATGGGTATCTGTAATCCCATGTGGACGTAATTTCTGTCCAAGTAGCCCACTATATTTACTTGCATAATGTACCAGATCCATACATACAATGCCATATTATAATAATCCTTACAAGTACTGTGTAGGTTATAGACTTGCCTTACAAATGCAGCATCTGACTCAACCATAGTTCAGGGCTGAGTCTGTCAGATGCAAGCAGCACACAGCCAATACATGGGTAGGTGCAGGATATGTGGGTTGCCTGCCATAATTTTTAATTTCTGTATGAGTAGGAGTAAAGTGTCACTCCCAGGTTGTTAGTGAATGTGATGTGTGTTGCCTCTTAGCCAAAGCCAAGGTGTACTGAGCATACCTATGTCTGCCTACAGGGACATCATCAGGGGGTTCTTTCTCCAAGTCCTCCTGTGACTGTGGCTTTGGTGACCTAGGCACTGGTGGGGGGGGCTGTATATCCCATCCCTTTGCTGATCCTGCTGCAGTTGTTTCCACAGAATCATACTGTGTAGCATAGCACATACTGTGAATATATGTACATACGTGGCTGGAGAATACTGCAGGACTCCACCACATATATCTAGGCACTGGAATCATGACTTCAGCAGCACTAACACACACTCTGTGATTTTCCTAGTTTGTGTGTGCCTCATTATGGCATTCTTCTGTGGGTGTATGTGCATTTCTGATGGGTGTCATCACCCATGGTTCCAGGGCTTAGCCAGCATCCCCCAGTAAATGACCATGTGTGATGTCCCCCTAGCAAACATCTGGTACAGCTGTGATGTGTGCCAGATATGGGAGTCATGATAACTGCCAGGGCTGCCAGCACACACATTCAGGATAATCCCCTGGACATTGCACAAGACCTGGCAGTTGATGGAGAAGTACCCCTTGCTGTTAATGTAGATTCTACCCTGCTCACCAGGTGGTGCCTTGATGTGTACATGGGTGCAATCTGTGGCACACAGTACCTCAGAGTAGTGTGCTACACATTAGAATTGCTGCATATTGCTGGCCCTTGCCTCAGGGGAGAGGGGAAATGATATGTGCTCACTTGCATGTGGTAGCATAGCATCCAGGAACTGGTTGAGTATCCTATATGCAGATACCTGTGACACCCCCATCATGTCCCCAGTTGGTCTTTGAAAAGTACTTGTAGATAGTATCCTAAGGGCTACACATACCTTTGTTTCCACTGGGATGGGTTTCCCCTCTGTTGGCTCTGGCTCTGAGTTGAGGGTCGCAGAGCTCAGTGAGTTGTTGTAATATGTCCCTGTCCACCCTGTAGCGCTCTACAATCTCCAGCCTATGTAGCTCCTGGAAGGTTACCCTGAGCCTGAACACTCTTCTCCTTCTCGGCCTAGGCCTATTGTCTGAAGCGCCAGCAGCACTGACTTCAGCATCCAGCACATAGAGATGTAGTAGACTTGCAGCAGCCCCTAGCATTATCTCAATTAAAAGTCTGAACACCAATGGTCCAGGGTTTTGGGGGAAAACAGAATGTAGGGTGTATGCATACTTTATACAGGTCTGCTGTAAGCCCAGCATGCGTAATTGGCTAATTATTATGCATTTCACCTGCCAGGAATGTGAGTAACATAATTTAAAGGTCCTACTTTATTATGCAGCATGGTGCACAGAGATGCGCAGCATAGCTTATACACAATAATAAATATTCATTGGATATATCTGTTTTCCATTCATTGCTGTCTGCATCATCACTGTCACGTGGGTAGTGTGCCACACGGGCACATTGAGCTATGCACCACGCCGCCCAGCATAGCTTAGACAAAAATCAAAATCAGTAATTGAATATATCTGGTTTTAATAGCTTGCTGCTTACATGATCAATGTGACCTGGGTGGTCGTCTGCATGAAGATGCTCACTATGTGGCGAGCAATGCAAACATGCTCAGTGATACTTAAACAATCCTAACAGTGACTGGACACACCTCCCTGCTGGCATCCACATCCAGTGGAAATATCAACATGGTGTGGGAGCCTACATAAAGTGGCTATGCGGACACGATTACTCCATTTTGCTATTCAAGACATCCACCTCATTTGCATACATATCCATGCTGACAGCCTGGAAACTACACTGTTCAGAGCTGTATGAACTGGACAACAGCACCAATGCACCATTGTCTGGCACAGACGCAAGGACCTATAATACATTTCTGACATATATTATAAAGTGCACTTTTTGACTCTTTTTTTCTTGTATTAAGCATGTTTATGCACTGCAGTGCATACCACAAACAAGTTGAGATTATTAAAAAAAATGATTATTTTAATTTATCCCCTTCCTCTTTCTGACATCCACAACATTATTTTTGCACATATCTGTATGTTGTCAAACATT